>NW_027040210.1:44807-195862 GCF_034236695.1 Oncorhynchus nerka | reverse complement strand
ATGGTAGGAACCAAAGTCGGCCATATTCAACTTGTGTTGACTTATTAAATCCAAATCAAAGAAAACCTCACTCTTACCAGCTGGTTAGGCTGTTTTCATGTTATCCAGAGCGTTGATGACTAACTTGAGCATTTTTGCAGATGTTTACTGACACCGGCCATATTCAATGGGTGTTGAGCGTTATTAAATTCATCAGGTATTCTGCTCTCTAATCAAGTCAATAAACATTGGGTAGTTAGTTAGAATATAGTTACTAGACTGGCAAGTTTGATGTATAAGTAGCCAACTAACGTTAGGTAGCTAGTTAACATACCGATACATACTGCTGTAAAGAAATGCTAGGATACTCCATTAACATCACAAATAGTGCAGTTAGTATGAGTATTCTAACACAGCTCAGGTCTCTGGGCAGCCATTTTGTTTGTTTAAAAACTAGGTTGCCCCACAAGCAACACAACATTCAATCAACCAATCTGCAGTTCAACCAATAACAAAGCTGTAATTCCACCACTATTTTGTTTTGGTAATAAGATGATGGGAAATGTAACTACTCTCAAATTCATAGACAGACCTATGGATAAAAGGACTGACCATCCATGATATCAACATTATAGTTAACCATGTTGAGGCTATACCGTGTTGGTTTACATTGTTTCTAAACATTGGAGTAAAAAAAAAGCTTATTTGGTGATCTGATGGGGTAAACAGTTGAACTAAGCTCATGAGGCATGTGTTATATTCTCCAAGAATCAATGCCTATAAATACATTTAAATGTCAATATGGATGTAGCAATTGCAAATTTCCCCTTTAACACCACACATCAGTTCAACAACTGCAGAGTCTGTGTTTCTGTTAAGACAGTACTTACTATTCTGTTAAGACAGTACTTACTAGTGTTAATCAGGTCCGGTTCATCGTTAGAACCATCGGACGCCTTAAGATGCGTTTGGGAAACCGGGCCCAGACATCCCGTTTCCTCCTCTTCTTCATTGTTCGATGAGACCGTCACCTCCCCCTCCTCTGCTTCTTCTTCTTCTTCCACTGAAACGTAGTCTTCCTCTTCTTTAACTGAGACGTCATGTTCTTCTTCTTTCACAGTAACAGCCTCAACCTCTACCTTTTTTTGTATTGTAACAGCCTCCTCTTCCTCCACCTCTTTCACGAGAGCTTCTTTCTCCATCCAGCAGACCGCCTCTTCTTCAGCAGGAACGTGGTTAAGTTTGAGACTGGAGCTATGAGGCATGTACTGAAGTCGCTAAGCGGAATATTTCAAAGCAGTGTCCCTTTATAAGCAGCACGTGTTCAATGACGTCTGAAGAATAATTTCGTCGAACACCTGATTGGTATTGATTAATTTGGGCTCGTTCGACATTGCAGCCGACAGTGCAGGTGGCTGCTGACGGATTAACTACGGGAGTTTTGTAACTTTTTCCACCTTGGCTTACTGTTAGTTGGGTTCTAACTGGTCTCCGGTAGTTAGTCTCTTTGACCATAACCATGCTGGTTGGCCACGCTGTTTATGCAAATTGTCCACTGATATTGGTGTAATTTCTCACCCCTTTTGGCTGTATTAAAGTTAATTTCCCCTCAGACACACATTTGTTCTTTGCTATTATGGTCATTTGTGTAGATAGTACTTTTCCCCACTCATTCACCCCACCTCTTTACGTTGCTTATTTATATTCAGTGGCCTGACTGCATCCAGACTGTCAAAGGCCCGTCCTGGTAGATCTGAACCTAATGCAGTTTGGAGTGATCAGATGACAGAAGTCACATTTAGGTGCCAGGTGTAACTGAGGCCATAGACGCTCCATATCGATTACTTTTAATGTTTTATATAATATGACTTAAATGTATTTATTTCTGTGTTACAGGGGCAGTCAAGAAATGGAACGGCAAGGCCACAGAACATGACATAAGCAGAGCTGTGGGAGACCTGAAGCCCCTGGTAGAGCAGGGGGTGGTGTTTACCACACCTTCAGCAGGCTGGAAAATTAACCCTGATATTTTAAAAGCAAGGCAACAACGTCAATATAATTGTACCCAAAAATTGTCAGTTGGTTGCATAAATAATTATGATTACTAAATGTTACATGAAATGTAAATATTAAATATTCGGTTACAGTCTCATTTTCAACGTCTTTTCAATGACATTTTGCTAGGTGGGATATCCCCAATGTCAAAACACAGTTTTAATGTCTCCAAATCAATAACCAATATGCAGAAACAGTTTGGGATAAATTGAAAACCTAAACATAAAATGTGCTATATAGACAAACATCTGCCACAATAATCATATTTCTTGTCATTTTTGAAACAAGCTCCTTATAAACTGCACAAGCACCAAAAACACTGTTGTTTTGACAAGAAGCAATAAATCACTGATATCGATTAGAGGGGAAATTAGGTTGTACGTGCTGTTGAAACTAACACAACTTAAACAAACACATGGAAATGGGAGATATATTTCACCTCACTGTTTAGAGGACAACCTGCAGAAGACAGTCAGCTACATTTTGGAGTGATGCATTTACATTTAGGAGTCACTAAACAAAGGAACACAACACTTATTTGTTATAACTCATCGATATCATGCTAAAATCATTTGTGGAAGAGGAGAGAGATGGGGTTGCACGTCCTGTTAAAGCTAACAGCTCAAAAACCACACTGAATCTGGGAGTAATGTGTACATCCCTGGTTAGAGGACAACTTGCAGAAAACAGCTTGATACATTTTGAAGTGTTGCATTTTGATTCAAGTGGATCACGAACGTGGTAAGTGGAACAAAACCATTTTTTTGTTAATCACTTTTTGTTAAATAATACTCTTCCATTTCAGAGCCTGGATTTTCCCCTGAGGCTAATATCCATATCATGTTGACGTCAATAGAACAGGGGACAAATGTTTAGGGTTCTACATTGTGACGTCATTAAAATACTCCTACTACAATGTTAAAACATTCTACATTGTGACATCATTAAAATACTCCTACTACAATGTTAAAACATTCTACATTGTGACATGTTTTCATTGATATCATGAAATAACTCATTCATGTATGTATTTTCTGATGTTTGATCAGAGATCTTTTATTAAAGTATCTCTTGGCACACTGATCACAGCTATAAGGTCTCTCTCCTGTGTGTGCTCTCTGGTGTGATACCAGATGGCCAGATTGACCAAAACTCTTCCCACATTATTCACAGACAAAGGATTTCTCTCTTGTGTGTATTCTCTGGTGTTGAGTCAGAGTTCATGATGCAGCAAAACTGTTCCCACATTGACTACAGCTATAAGGTTTCTCTCCTGTGTGTATTCTCTGGTGCACTGTCAGCGCTCCAGATTGGGCAAAACTCTTCCCACCAACAGGATTTCTCTCCTGTGTGTGTTCTCTGGTGTGATATCAGGTTGCATTGTTGAGTAAACCTCTTCCCACATTGAGTACAGCTATATGGTTTCTCTCCTGTGTGTATTCTCTGGTGCATTATTAGGCTGCTGAGCTGAGTAAAACTCTTCCCACATTGAGTACAGCTATAAGGTTTCTCTCCTGTGTGTGTTCTCTGGTGTAAAGTCAGAGAGCCAGATGTAGTAAAACTCTTCCCACATTGATCACAGCTATAAGATTTCTCCCCTGTGTGTGTTCGCTGATGAATTGTAATGCCTGATGAGGTGAATCTCTTCCCAGTCAGAGCAGCAGAGAGTTCTCTTCCCTGTGGATTGTAGGTGTTTCTTGGGGTGTTCTAATGTGGAGAGACTCTTCTCTGCCTCGTCAGCGTCATGAGGTTGTTGAGGCTCCCCAGAGGACCCACGGTAGTCCCGTCTCTCTCCTGTGTGAACAACAAAGAAATCCTAAGAAGTGTGCTTGACGACTCTCCAACATAGGCACCTTTCTGTGTTTGCTAAAATTGTGGTACGAGGGCGATGCACATGCAATTTGGTGGTAGAAACTCATCTCCCTAATGAGGAAACCGATAGTTTTGGATGAAGTATATCTGCCTGGAGCAAAAATGCTGAGCAAAGATTTTGTTTTTTCACAATGTATTCTGAATGTGAATCGGGGAAAACTCAGGGGAGTAACCTCCATTTCCAGGTTGCTTATGAGAGCATTTCACACTACTTTGGATTATAATTGTAAGGCTCGTTTGAACGTCCTGCTTAATATAATGTTTGTGTCGTCATCGCAAATCAACCTCTTTGCACTTAAAAAACACTTCAACCAGTAAAATGCTCTTTGGCTTTTCCATCAGCCTGACAATGAGGGTTTGTACACTGTTTGCAAAATTGGCCCATAACTTCACCTAACAATAACATAGACCTATGTAATGAATGAAGAAGCACTTTGGTTGTTGTTGCATGACACACATAGTGTACTCTAGGACCCATAACAATAACATAGACCTACTGTAGGACCCATAACTTCACCTAACAACAAATATAGGAAAATAGCTCTGTGTGTGGTACTGACCATCAAGGGACAGTTCTCTACACATTAACAGATAAGAAACTCTGTGTCCAAACAGACTAACGAGACCCTACTGTAAATCAAGCAGACAATAACACATTATAAACATTAATTTGTTAGTGATGTTGGATCCAACGTGGAGCACGGCATAACTGTCTTTACCAGAGTAATGAATGAAGAAGCACTTTGCTTGTTGTAGGTCGTGATGTTTGTCATGTGACTGTCATTCAGAAAATGATATCCTGGATCAGCTGAACATTATTTTTTTTATTTTTTTTACCTTTATTTTACTAGGCAAGTCAGTTAAGAACAAATTCTTATTTTCAATGACAGCCTAGGAACAGTAGGTTAACTGCCTGTTCAGGGGCTGAATGACAGATTTGTACCTTGTCAGCTCAGGGATTTGAACTTGCAACCTTTCGGTTACTAGTCCAACAATCTAACCACTAGGCTACCATGTTACAGCCCCATGTGACTGTAACTAAACAGCTAGACTATTACGAACGATGTGTAATTATTGAAGAACCGCGTAAGTGACAGTATCGATTTGGGTGTTGTCAATAAAGTTAAGGTGACTCTCAGTTAGAACCATTGGATTTAGCAAACTCTGAAATGATTTAGGATTTCTGTGCCCATGAAAACTGTTTTCCCATCGTAATATAAGGAGACACTAAATGTTACGTAGGTAGAGAGCATTTCAGAGATCTGAATACAAAAAAACTGTCCTAACAGGAAAATATCTTAAACTACAAGGCCAAATCTACACTGGAGGAGCTTACCAAGATGACATTGAATGTTCCTGAGTGGCCTAGTTACAGTAAGGAATACCTAGGATAGGATGAAGTAATCCCTCTCACCCCCCTCCCTTAAAAGATTTAGATGCACTACTGTTCCACTGGATGTCATAAGGTGAATGCACCAATTTGTAAGTCGCTCTGGATAAGAGCGTCTGCTAAATGACTTAAATGTAAATGTAAATGTAAGTTTGGACTTAAATCGTCTTGAAAGTCTATGGCAAAACTTGAAAATGGCTTTCTAGCAATGATCAACATCCAACTTGACAGAACATGAAGGATTTAAAAAAGAATAATGAATATTCACATGAAGATCCATCGCCTATTGGATGACATCACAACTTCCCATCAAGCCAACTCCTTGAAGGACTTACTATGACATCACTCACTCCACGTTTGCACTTGTCTAAAAAACACAATTTTTCTTACTGTATTTATATATCACTTTCAACAGAAGTTTTTTTTTTAATCACTGGAGGACGTCATCAACAATGTAGAACGCCCTTTTAAAAATCACACATTACTTCAACAACTGCAGAGTTTGTGTCCCTGTTTTATAAGATAATACTCACTGTATTTACTGGTGTTAATCAGACCAAAGCCCCTATTTTACAAGATAATACCCACTGTATTTTCTGGTGTTAATCAGATCTCCAGTCATCTCTTCTTTGTCCTCTTCTAATGTGACAGTAATCTCCCCCTCTTCATCCTTCATTCCAAAAAGGTCTTCATCCTCCACTCTGAAGGCGTCTTTCTCTTCTTCTTTCACGGTAACAGCCTCACCCTCTACTTGTTTTTGTATTGTAACAGCCTCCTCTTCTTCCTCTTTCACGAGAGCTTCTTTCTTCGTCCAGCAGACCCCCTCTTCTTTAACAGGAGGAGAGTAGCTTAGTGAACTTATGTTCGGAAATAATAGCTAGTTAGAATTAGCGACTAGACTAGTGCTAACTTAACCAGTCATTGTGCCAGGTGGACATTGGGTTTGATTCAGACCCTGTCAGTGTGCCAGGTGGACATTGGGTTTGATTCAGACCCTGTCAGTGTGCCAGGTGGACATTTGGTTTGATTCAGACCCTGTCAGTGTGCCAGGTGGACATTGGGTTTGATTCAGACCCTGTCAGTGTGCCAGGTGGACATTGGGTTTGATTCAGACCCTGTCAGTGTGCCAGGTGGACATTGGGTTTGATTCAGACCCTGTCAGTGTGCCAGGTGGACATTGGGTTTGATTCAGACCCTGTCAGTGTGCCAGGTGGACATTGGGTTTGATTCAGACCCTGCCAGTGTACCAGGTGGACATTGGCTTTGATTCAGACCCTGCCAGTGTACCAGGTGGACATTGGCTTTGATTCAGACCCTGTCAGTGTGCCAGGTGGACATTGGGTTTGATTCAGACCCTGTCAGTGTGCCAGGTGGACATTGGGTTTGAAAACATGACATATTATTTCCTATTTGCAAGAATGACAAGGCTTTAGCTCAGTGGGCTTCTCCATTGTTGAGGAAAGCAGGGGAAGTGTTGTGAGTAACAGAACTGCCTGAGATGTGGGGGAAGGGAAGCTGCTCAACGATTGGTTGTAGTGACAAGGGTCCCTCCAGAAATCTATCATTATTCCAACTGACATGTCAAATTCACAGATTCTACAGCATAACGACAGTTATGTCTTAAGTGTAAAACTAACAATGACTCAATAATCCTTCTGGGAATGTTACGATGTCATAAAGTTATGGGAGGAGTTAGAACGTTGGCTGTCAGAAGTACAGTGTTATAATGTAAATTTACTTTAAATAGGTCTGTCTGCATATTTCAAGACATGGCATATGAGGATGCAGTGAGATACCAGATGGTTGGATGATACTTTTCTAATCAGTCATCTTAAATATTATAGTTAAAACCTGGAAATCAACCAATCCTCTGTTGTTAATTCAATATAAAGGTCAAATGCTTTATTATGTAAAAGTTGAAAGTGACGGAGAGAAATAAAATGGTGCTGATGCGAGCGCTGGAGACGGGTGTGATGTAGTTAATGGAGATGGAGGTGTGTTCTAGTGGGTCTGGGCAGGTGTGATGTAGTTAATGGAGATGGGGCTGTGTTCGAGTGGGTCTGTGCAGGTTTGATGGAGTTAATGGAGATGGGGGTGTGTTCTAGTGGGTCTGGGCAGGTGTGATGTAGTTAATGGAGATGGCGGTGTGTTCTAGTGGGTCTGGGCAGGTGTGATGTAGTTAATGGAGATGGAGGTGTGTTCTAGTGGGTCTGGGCAGGTGTGATGTAGTTAATGGAGATGGGGCTGTGTTCGAATGGGTCTGGACAGGTGTGATGTAGTTAATGGAGATGGGGGTGTGTTCTAGTGGGTCTGGGCAGGTGTGATGTAGTTAATGGAGATGGAGGTGTGTTCTAGTTGGTCTGTGCAGGTGTGATGTAGTTAATGGAGATGGGGGTGTGTTCTCGTGGTTCTGGGCAGGTGTGATGTAGTTCATGGAGATGGAGGTGTGTTCGAGTGGGTCTGGGCAGGTGTGATGTAGTTAATCAAGAAATGGAATGGCAAGGCCACAGAACATGACATAAGCAGAGCTGTGGGAGACCACCTCAAGCCCCTGGTAGAGCCGGGGGTGGTGTTCACCCCTCCACCATGCCTTCAGCAGGCTGGGAAATTGGGATTGATCTGTTTGATCCACTTGTCTGATTCAGTTTTCAGTAGTTTGATCCTTTGATGTATTGTTCATTTAAACAGTTTTCATTTTCAACAAATCAACTGGGTTGGTTGAAAAGTGATACTAAACTTACATACCATGCACTGGATTGATACTGTTTTTCATACTAAGATGGACCATGCGCTATAATGACAAGGTAGAAGATAGCATGAAAGACAATATAAATTCAGTCTAAGATGGACCAAAATATGCCTTTGTACATATTTGTTCATTGGTTTAGCAAGAGTCTGTTGATTGGTTGGTCACTGAGTTAATTTGTTTTGAAATATGATCAGATCCAGCTTTATTTATACAGCACATTTCAGACATGGATGCAACACAATGGCTTCACAGGAAGAAAAAAAACTGAAATATTTAGTACACAACAAACAGAAACTTAACTGAAAGACTGAGCATTTTAAGGAAATGTCATTGATTCAAATATTAACAATTGGATGCAACATCCAATACAAATTATAATACTAATTCACCACTGTGGGGGAAAACTCAGGGGAGTTCTCATAGGCTGACAGCAAAAATAGCCTCCATTTACAGGTTGAATATGAGTGCATTTCACACTACTTTTGGATTATAATTGTAAGGCTCGCTTGAATCTCCTGCTTAGTGTAATGTTTGTGGAAGTCTCAAATCAACTGCTTCATACTTACAAAACACTTTAACCAGTAAAATACTCTTTAGCTAGCTTTTCCATCAGCCTGACAATGAGGGTTTGTAAACCAAGTGTTTGCCAAATTGGCCCATAACTTCACCTAACAACATAGACCTACTGTAGGACCCATAACTTCACCTAACAACAACATAGACCTACTGTAGGACCCATAACTTCACCTAACATCAACATAGACCTACTGTAGGCCCCATAACTTCACCTAACATCAACATAGACCTACTGTAGGCCCCATAACTTCACCTAACAATAACATACACCTACTGTAGGACCCATAACTTCACCTCTTGAATTGAACAGGGCAGTCCATAATCGCAGACAAAATAAATGAAGGACCTGGGGAGATTCTGTATGGAGGAACGGTCTAAGATCCCACCCAATATGTTCTCTAATCTCATAAAACATTTCAGTGTCGTTATCCTCCCGAGGGGAACTAAATCTCTTTCTCTGAGCAATTGTATCAGTATAAAACAATATAATTTCACTTTATTTGTTGGTGTAACAATACATCATGTAGATGTATATAATGAACAGACCAGGTCTATACTGCTCCTACATGGTGTAACAATTGTGAGCGTACCAAGTAATTAGGCGTCACTCTAAAGCGGGAAGGTGGAATAAACGAGTCAGGAAAAAGGTTTTTCTGATTGAACACGGTTCTCTATTGAGAGTATTTTGTCAACAAAAACATTCAAACATAATCAATGAAAAATCTTCCAAGGAAAAACACACATCTTCTTCTCCAGATGAAACAAGAACACAATAGGATAATCTTTAAACTACAACAAACATAAATCACGGTTTTGTCACCGTCTTAGTGGTTCTTTCAGCACAGCTTCTCTCTCTCGGTGGCCATCTTCCAGAGATAGTTTCCCCCCCTCTCTTCTGGTTCCATTCTCTCTTTTATAGGGGAAGGAGAGTATCTCATTAGTACCGTCAGCTGTGCTTAATTGACTCTGGTTACCTTGTATCCCAGGCTCTGTTGGGCAACTATCCATGAGCCCAGCCTGCCCTCTAGTGGTCCGTCCACATACCTTCCCCCCCAGGACCGAACCGGAGGGTCGGCGCCAGACGCACCGTCTTGGTCGCGTCGGGAGAGCGCGTCTGCATTCCCGTTCCTCGATCCGGCCCTGTGGATGACATGGAAAGAGAATGGTTGTAAAGACAAAAACCATCTGGCTATTCTGTTGTTATTGTTTCTCTTACCAGCCATCCACGTGAGGGGCGCATGGTCAGTAACTAATGCAAACCTCCGACCCAGTAGGTAGTACCGGAGATAATCGAGGGCCCACTTGATGGCTAAGGCCTCTTTCTCTACGGTCGCATACCTCTGTTCCCGATCGCTGAGTTTCCTACTAATGAAGAGAATCGGCTTCTCTGCTTCACCTTTACCCTGAGCTAGTACGGCCCCGAGCCCTGTATCCGAGGCGTCGACCTGCACAATGAACTCTTGTGAGAAGTCCGGAGCCTGTAGAACGGGATCAGAACACAGGCCATCTTTTAACAATTGAAAGGCCTCTTCCGTCTCGTCTTTCCACTCTACCTGGTTTGGCAGGTTTTTCCTGATGAGGTTTGTGAGGGGTTGGCAATGGTTGCATATCCCGGGATAAAACGGCGATAATATCCTGTTATCCCTAAGAAGGCCCGAACGTCTCGCTTGGTCCGGGGTCGAGGCCAGTCACGAATTGCCCTGGTCTTCTCTGCCTGTGGGCGTATTTTCCCATTCCCCACGGTGTACCCCAGGTATTCCGCTTCGGACAAACCCAGGCAGCATTTATTTGGATTGGCTGTCAACCCTGTGGCTTCCAAACTCACGAGCACCGCCCGTAATCGCAGGAGGTGACTATCCCAGTCCTCGCTGTGGATGACCACATCGTCTATGTACGCCGCTGCATACTCTTGATGGGGCCGTAGAATGGCATCCATGAGGCGTTGGAAGGTTGCAGCGGCACCGTGCAGTCCGAAGGGCATCCTCACATACTGGAAAAGCCCCTCTGGAGTGGCGAAGGCAGTCTTTGGGCGATCCTCCGGAGCCACCGGCACTTGCCAATATCCCTTCGTCAAATCCAGGGTAGTGATGAACTTGGCCTTTCCTAAGCGCTCCAAGAGTTCATCCACGCGGGG
Organism: Oncorhynchus nerka; assembly: GCF_034236695.1. Classification (NCBI taxonomy): domain Eukaryota; kingdom Metazoa; phylum Chordata; class Actinopteri; order Salmoniformes; family Salmonidae; genus Oncorhynchus; species Oncorhynchus nerka. The sequence continues at coordinate 185,107 of NW_027040210.1, read as the reverse complement.
CATGGGATACGCATCGAATGTAGAGATGGCATTCACGCCCCTAAAGTCGTTGCAGAGTCTCATACTACCATCGGATTTGGGGACCAGGACTATGGGACTGGACCACTCACTCGTCGAGGGCTCGATCACGCCCATCCTCAACATCTCCCTCACCTCTTTCTTAGCGATGACTCTGCGAGCCTCAGGAATCCTGTAAGGGCGGATATGCACCTTCTTGCCGGGTTCAGTGTGGATATGGTGGAACAGGACATCTGTTTGTCCTGGGAATGGAGAGAATATTCGACCGAAGTTCATAATCAGCTTGTCTAGCTGTCTTGACTGCTCCGGTAGGAGAGTTTGGCCACGGCGCACCTGTGGTAGAGCCTCCTCTTTTCCTTTGCCCTCCAGGGCCATCAAAGCCACCTCCTCCTCTCGTCCATGGTATGTCTTCAGCAGGTTTATGTGATAGATTTGGACCTTCTTCCTCCTGTCAGGTTGCTTGATGAGGTAATTGACCGGTGAGACCCTTTTCATTACCTCGTAGGGCCCCCTCCACTGCGCCAGCAAGCGATGTTCGGCCGTGGGCACAAGCACCATCACTTTCTCTCCCACGGTGAACTCACGGGGGTCGCAGACTTATCATAGGCCCGGCCTTGGGTCCTTTGGGCCTTCTCCATATGCTCCTTGACTATGGGCCACACTGCTGACAGGCGGTCTCTCATCAGGGTAACGTGTTCTATTGTGGATCGAAAGGGGCATGGTTGGGTCTCCCAGGTCTCCTTGGCTAAGTCGAGGATTCCTCGACAGGGTCTGCCATAGAGCAATTCAAACGGAGAGAATCCAGTGGATGCCTGGGGTACTTCTCGCAGGGCAAACATTAAGTGTGGGAGAAGCATGTCCCAGTTTTTCCCATCTCGGGACACCACCCTTCTCAACATGCTTTTTATCGTTTTGTTCAAGCGTTCACACAACCCGTCTGTTTGAGGGTGGAATATGCTTGTACGTATCTGTTGAACCTGATATAACCGACACAAGTCCTTCATCAACCGGGACATGAACGGGGTTCCTTGATCAGTCAAGATAGTCTTGGGGAGGCCCACACGAGAGAACATCAGGAATAACTCCTTGGCAATTCCCTTTGACGACATGTTACGCAGGGGTATGGCCTCCGGGAACTTGGTAGCGCAATCTATAACCACTAGGATGTACTCGTGTCCTCTGGCGGATTTTGGGAGGGGTCCTACGAGGTCCATAGCTATGCGTTCAAAGGGAGTCTCTATGATGGGGAGAGGAATCAAAGGGTTACGTAGGTGTGGCCGTGGGGCTGTACGTTGACATTGATCACACGTCCTACAATACCTGGCCACATCCCGGGTGACCCGGGGCCAATAGAATCTCTGCATGATTCTGTCAATAGTCTTGTCTCGTGCCAGGTGTCCTCCTAGGACGTGGGAATGGGCTAACTGTAGAACTGTATCTCTGTATGGCCTAGGCACCATTAGTAATTCCTGGTTTTCCCCCCTTCGTCGTACGACCCAGTATAAGAGACCCCGCCTGATTGCATAGTAAGGAAGAGGGGGCTCACCTGATCCATCGACGTTCCTCCCGTCGATCACCTTCACCTTCCTCATGGCCTCCCTTAGGTCTGGGTCTCTATGCTGCGAGGTGCCGAACTGTCCCTTTAATTCCTGGGGCAGGTCGACCTCGGTAGAGGGATGTGGAGGTTGTTCCACATCCCCATCAGGGGTGACCGAGGAGAATCCCTTCCAGGTTCCCTCCTCGGATGGAGCTTCAAATATATCCCTTAACGCCTGGTTGCTCCTTCCTTCCTGCGTTGTGTATAGCCCTTCACATGTGTCTTCATCGGTGGTTTCTTGGAATATCTGTCGTAAACGTTGGGTCGCTATTTCTTCCTCTGCTGCAGAGGACGAGGACGCGGCTACGTCTCCTTGTAGGACTACTACCTCGGGCTTGGATTTTCTCTTCTTTCCTGTCCCCCTTCTTCCCGTGCATAACGTCATCTGCCGAAGCTCCTTATATAAGGGACAGTCTCTCCCGATCAATAATGGCACCTTCAGCTGCGGCACTTTCCCGGCCCTGACTGTACACCTTCCTTTTGGAGTGAGAATAGGCAGATTCACAGTGGGGTAATAGTGGGTGTCTCCATGGATACAGGATACGGCTACTTTGTCTGGTAGCAGTGTTGCGGAGGTCACCATCCGCTCCTCTACTAACGTAACCATACTTCCCGAGTCGAGAATAGCTACCACATCTTGTCCTTCGACTTGCACCGGAATCTCTGAGGCTGGGGCTATCTCTGCTAACCAACAGTGTTGATCCTGCCCCCTCAAAACGGGATGTGTGGGGGTAGGCAGTGATGACTCCGTGACCATGGGCTCATCCTTGCTAGGACATTGTGGGGCATAATGGTTGGGAGACTGACATTTATAACACCGACCCTGCTGTGTGGTGGCTGACTTCTCCCACCTCCGGGAGGGGCTTGGACATTTTGGTGGCGAGCGCGCCGGGGTGAGTCGTGGTACGGGATTGCAAGACTCCTTCCGTTCCTCCTTGTCACTTTTTAACAACTCCCCTGTAGACCGATATGTTTCCACCGCCTGGGCTATGTCGTCGGCTGACAACGGGTTGGCTTGCCCCACAACCCTTTTTAAGTCACTGGGTAATTCTCTCAATATCTTGTCCACTACGAGAGTCTCTATCACATGTCCTACTCCCTTTCCAGGTTCTAGCCACTGTTTCGTCAGTCGTATTAAGGCGAAGATCTGGGCACGGACGGGTTGATCAGCTGTATAGGTCCATTGATGGAACTTTACAGCCCTATCTCTGGCAGTCAGCTGGTACCGGGACAGGATCTCGGTTTTTAGTCGCCCATAGTCCGCAGCTTCGTGGGAATCCAGGTCAAAATAGGCTTCCTGAGCCACCCCGGTCAAAAGAGGGGCTAATGCGCTCGCCCATTCTGTGGGCGGCCACTCTTCCAAGGTGGCCGTCCTTTCGAAGGTCATGAGGAAGGCCTCAATATCATCCTCCTTGGAGAGACGAGGTAAGATGGCGTGAGCAGCCGCTCTTGGCTTAACTCTAGGTTCTTCTAGACGGTTCAGCTGTTGTTGCAGGAGTTCTATGGTTGTCCGCTGTGCTGTGAACAATTGTTGTAGTAGGGCGTTATCCATTGTTCTTGAATGGTTCCTCCGGGTCTACTGGAAGAATCTTGATTTACTCACTTATCCTTGTGTCACTCGTCCACCTAATGCCCGCATCCTCCACCAATGTGAGCGTACCAAGTAATTAGGCGTCACTCTAAAGCGGGAAGGTGGAATAAACGAGTCAGGAAAAAGGTTTTTCTGATTGAACACGGTTCTCTATTGAGAGTATTTTGTCAACAAAAACATTCAAACATAATCAATGAAAAATCTTCCAAGGAAAAACACACATCTTCTTCTCCAGATGAAACAAGAACACAATAGGATAATCTTTAAACTACAACAAACATAAATCACGGTTTTGTCACCGTCTTAGTGGTTCTTTCAGCACAGCTTCTCTCTCTCGGTGGCCATCTTCCAGAGATAGTTTCCCCCCCTCTCTTCTGGTTCCATTCTCTCTTTTATAGGGGAAGGAGAGTATCTCATTAGTACCGTCAGCTGTGCTTAATTGACTCTGGTTACCTTGTCTCCCAGGCTCTGTTGGGCAACTATCCATGAGCCCAGCCTGCCCTCTAGTGGTCCGTCCACACAATACATCATGTAGATGTATATAATGAACAGACTAGGTCTATACTGCTCCTACAAGGTGTAACAATACATCATGTAGATGTATATAATGAACAGACTAGGTCTGTACTGCTCCTACACGGTGTAACAATACATCATGTAGATGTATATAATGAACAGACTAGGTCTATACAGCTCCTACACGGTGTAACAATACATCATGTAGATGTATATAATGAACAGACTAGGTCTATACTGCTCCTACATGGTGTAACAATACATCATGTATATAATGACCAGACTAGGTCTATACTGCTCCTACATGGTGTAACAATACATCATGTATATAATGAACAGACTAGGTCTATACTGCTCCTACATGGTGTAACAATACATGATGTAGATGTACACTACCGTTCAACAGTTTGGGGTCACTTAGAAATGTCCTTGTTTTTGAAAGAAAATCAACAATTGTTTTTAATCATTTATAAAAACCTGTTTTTGCTTTGTCATTATCGGGTATTGTGATGTCATTATGAGGGGAAAAAATAAATTTAATCCATTTTAGAATAAGGATGTAACGTAACAAAATGTGTAAACAGTGAAGGGGTCTGATTACTTTCCAAATGCACTGTATATATAGGGGCAGTACTTAGTGACATCACTTCCTGAAACAGGAGGTACAAATATATAACATAGGTTCACAATATCAACATTCAATGTATCAAAATATATGACCAAGCTGGAAGTGGAAATGCCAGCCCAGCCACAATCCTAGAGGTTCACTGATGATCAACCTCCTCCTTCACATCTGACTCCTGATGATCAACCTCCTCCTTCACATCTGACTCCTGATGATCAACCTCCTCCTTCACATCTGACCCCAATGATCAATCCAGAGCGTCTTCTTTCTTGGGGGGAATCCCGATGGACGACGTCATCCAATAGGCCGTCATCACCACCACCGCCCACAAGTTAATTGTCATTCAGGTTATCAATGGGAAGAGCATCAGCAATATGTCCTGTCTGGTAACTTGTCTCATTTAATGGATTTCAATTGGCAGGTGCACAGGGAGAAACCCCATTAAAAAACTTTTGGAAGTCTTGAACTGTATCAATGTCTGTGGCCTGTGATGTTGGGATAAATGAAAGTCCCTTATTATACAAGAGACTAAATTCACAAATTCTACAGCGAGTTAATGGAGATGGAGGTGTGTTCTAGTGGGTCTGGGCAGGTGTGATGTAGTTAATGGAGATGGGGGTGTGTTCTAGTGGGTCTGTGCAGGTTTGATGTAGTTAATGGAGATGGAGATGTGTTCTAGTGGGTCTGTGCAGGTGTGATGTCATTCATGGAGATGGGGGTGTGTTCTAGTGGTTCTGGGCAGGTGTGATGTAGTTCATGGAGATGGAGGTGTGTTTAACGTTTGCAAGCTTGAGCTTGATATCGACCTAGTGTGACCTTCCTGGTCCCGTCTCTCAAGTCAGTGAGTCAACACAGGAAGGAGCAATGAATGGATAGTTCATTTATTTCCAAAGCTACAATGATGGGACACACACAGTATGGATGAATGATCAGTAGTGACGGGATATAAATACCACTCCCACAGCAATTCTACATTCATCTGCCCTGTAATATACTAACAAAAAAACAGTTGAAATGTCTATCAAAGTCATTGTGATCGTATAGTGGATTGAACAATTCCTACTAATTCCTAATTTACTATAATAAATTAATCAATTGTTTCCATGTGTCTCATATTCACAACATCAGAATAACGCGTCATCCATTTTAGTATCAAAATATATCAAATTGACATGGAAAATTACTCAATGTCCCCCTCAGGTGCCGAAGAAGTATAATACACCTAAACGAACAAAACCGGGCCGATAAACTGGCTGGTGTTCATGAGTTTATAAAACATGTACTTTATACATTTGTCATAAATGACCTGCATTGATGAGACACACAGTGTGGATGAATGATCAGTAGTCGACAGGGTAAAAATAGCACTCCTAAAAGAAGATGCATTTTCCAGTTAGATACCAACTTGAAAGAGGGAACTTTAGCATAAAACCCACATGGAAAACAGAGATTTGGCAAATAACATATAAAGAGAGGCTGACTTGACGCCAAACCAACAACAGTAGTTACTAAAACATAAATTGCTAATGTATGATTTAAAATGTGGATTTTATGATGTAATGTCAATTTTATACATTTCTATCCCAGAACCACTCGATTTTCAAGTTCTCCATAAATCTGCTGTGGATTACCCAAAATCCCACACCTTTATCACACGAGCGGCGCAGCGGTCTAAGGCACTGCATCTCACTGGAGGCGTCACTACAGACCCTGGTTCAAATCCAGGCTGTATCATAACAGGCAGTGATTGGGAGTCCCTTAGGGCAGCGCACAACTAACAGCTCAAAAACCACACGGAATCTGGGAGTAATGTGTACAGCCCTGGTTAGAGGATCTTAAATCCAGAGCCTGGATTTTTCCCCTGAGCCTAAAATCCATATCATGTAGAAATCAATTGATGAGGGGGAAAACTTTTAGGCTTCTACATTGAGACTATTAAAATATTCCTAATACAATGTTAAAACATACCACATTGTGACATTAATTCATTGATATCATAAAACAACTACATGTATGTATTTTCTGATATTTTACCAGATTAACTCTGGTCACAGCTATAAGGTTTCTCTCCTGTGTGTGTTCTCTGGTGATTAGTCAGTGCTCCCAGACTCACAGTAAAACTCTTCCCACATTGAGCACAGCTGTAAGGATTTATCTATAAGGTTTCTCTGTGTGTGTTCTCTGGTGTAAAGTCAGATAGCCAGATCTAGTAAAACTCTTCCCACATTGATCACAGCTATAAGGTTTCTCTCCTGTGTGTGTTCTCTGGTGTGAGTCAGATTGCCAGATAGTAAATCTCTTCCCACATTGATCACAAAGGTTTCTCTCCTGTGTGTGTTCTCCAGTCATTGCAAATCTCTTCACAGCTATCACAGCTAGGTTTCTCTCCTGTGTGTGTTCTCTGGTGTGGAGTCAGATAGCTAGATGTAGTAAAACTCTTCCCACATTGATCACAGCTATAAGGTTTCTCTCCTGTGTGTGTTCTCTGATGAATTTTAATGCCTGATGATGTGAATCTCTTCCCACAGTCAGAGCAGCAGTGAGTTCTCTTCCCTGTGGGTCTCTGTGGGTGTTTATTGAGGTGTTCTGATCTGGAGAGACTCTTCTCTGTCTCCTCAGCATCATGAGGTTGTTGAGGCTCCCCAGAGGATCCACGATGGTCACGTCTCTCTCCTGTGTGAACAACAAAGTCAGACAGATGATTAAAGGCCCACAACAGTGATAATCCAGGGTAAAGGTTGATGCCAACAGCATAGCCATGATGTTGTACAACAATTGATGTCTGTAATGAATGTTAAAATTATTGTCTTAAAATGAGCAAGAAGTCATGTTTTCACATTAGTAGTAACATCTAAGATTGTAGACTAGAAATAAGTTATTCATGTTGTTGAAACTCTAAGCAGTGTGGTAGAAGACTTTTGGTCTACAATACAGGCCCCTTTGTGTTTGTGCGGCACGAGGGCAATTCGATTGCATAAACTCCTCCATGCTAATGAGGAAACCACTAGTTATGGATGTCGTATATCTGGTGTGACAAGAGATGAAAATAATCTGCCCACTCCATCAAGCAATGGGACAGCAACACAGGGCATTCACGGGACCTCATGGAACCATGGACCACACCTGCAGAAACTGGACAACAGGGGAAAGCAGAGACTTCTCCCAGCTGACGCTTGACATGCCACCTACGCCGCCTCAAGTGGTAGAAACAACCAGCTGGTATCATTAAGTAGAATCAGCCAACAGTAACACGGAAGCAGCAGAATGGGAGTTAGTAGTGCATGACCTAGATTTAGAATAAGAAGCTTCCATTTAGACACAGGTCTAAGATGACGTAATAAGCAAGTCCCCAGTAAGCACTAAGCACTCAGTGTAAGCAATCACAGTCCAGTGTAAGCAATCTACAGTCCCCGAGTAAGCACTCAGTGTAAGCAATCTACAGTCCCGCACCCAGTAAGCACTCAGTGTAAGCAATCTACAGTCCCCGAGTAAGCACTCAGTGTAAGGTCCCCGGTGCAAGCAGCAGGGCAGTGTCAGTGTGAAAGTGTGGTTTAGCCACAGCTCCAGAAACTTGCGAACTTCCCCTGTAAAAAGGTATATAAAGAGAACAGAGATCATAAGAGAGGCATGATCCTCACTGACATATGAGACAGACTTCATATGGAGAATCATCGTAGGTAAATTTACTATTGCACTATACGCTTTTTGTTAGACTAGAACAATATTTGAAACACAGGGGTCTTGACACCTCTTGATCACAGACAAAGCGGCAGTCACACAGTGAGACATCAGGTACAGATGTGATTAGCAATACAAGGACACAGCCAAGTACCGGTTACAATATATTGAGTCCATACACAGAGTTGGAAGTGTATTAAGATATTGGAATTCGGAATCTAGCGTTAGTGCTGTGAGAATACCAATTACAGGAAAGTGACCAAGGGGCTGAGCATTTAAGGTAATTGAACTATTTTTGCTATTTAGTCAATATTGTTAGAAGTGTTAACGCATTTAAAGTTTTGCAATATTATCTGGCATAGCTTAAAGCATTAAGGATTGATTGAGCATTATTGATGTATTAGGAAACTGTAGAACCATTGAATTGTAATAATGTGTATAAGACAAAAAACTTTGACAACTAGGCCAGATTAACGATCTGGAGAGCAAACGCCTTTGACACTCTCACTGAACAGAAAGTGACCCTGGTTATAGGTTAAAGTGATTGCACTAAAGAATATTTGGGGCGGCAGGGTAGCCTAGTGGTTAGAGCGTTGGACTAGTAACCGAAAGGTTGCAAGTTCGAAAGCCCGAGCTGACAAGGTACAAATCTGTCGTTCTGCCCCTGAACAGGTAGTTAACCCACTGTTCCTAGGCCGTCATTGAAAATAAGAATTTGTTCTTAACTGACTTGCCTAGTAAAATAAAAAAAAAAAAATATTCATTGTGTGTCAAAATATATACCACTAGCTGACGAGCATAATAACCAATAGAATAAGTTATTAATTGATATATACAGAGGTAAAAGAAACTTGAAGGTAAGGAAATATAGGAGGAATCCATAACACTCAGAATATTTAAATAGGAGTATATCTATCCAAGACCTCATACTAGACCGGAAAATAAGGGAGTGAACGAAGGAACAAACCCAACTCACGCGAAGGGCCATTACGCAGAAATAGAAGGGTTAGGCCCTTGTTACACCGCAGTAACTAAAATCCTAAAGTACTCTACCCAGCCAGAAGACGGGGTAGAGGCATTTGCTGCAGGTATTAGGCAACTATCATTATGACATCATGGATTAATTCTAGAATATACTATATAGCCTAGAAAACTGGTTAAATTATCATTATGACATCATGGATGGCCAGTCCTTGTATTCATAGTGTAGTGAATTCAGGGGGAGGCCCTGAGCTGAACTCAAACCTGGGTCCAGCGACTGTCAAGTCAACACCTTATAACTGTTACGCCAAGATGTCTGAACTTCTTGACGAGGCAGCTAGGTGTTGGGTTAAGGTTTCTACAATATCGTTCTCTATGAATTTGAGAGTGGTTACACTTCTCCTTCCCCCATCCCTCAGCTGTTAACCAAGTCTCTGGGCAGCCATTTTGTTGCTGTTTAAAAACCCCACACAACCCAGCAATCTGCAGTTCAAACAATAACAAATCTGTCATTCCACCACTATTTTGGTAATAAAATTATTATGGGTTTGGATAAATGTAACTACAGACAGACCTATGGATGCAAGGACTGACCATCCATGATATCAACATTATAGTTTTAACCATGTTGAGGCAGAAGGGTAGCCTAGTGGTTAGAGCGTTGGACTAGTAACCGGTTGCAAGTTCACATCCCCGAGCTGACATGGTACAAATCTTTCTTAACTGCTATACAGTGTTGATTTACATTGTTTCTAAACATTATAGTAAAAAAATATTATTTGGGGTTCTGATGGGGTACAACAGTTGAACTCAGCTCATGAGGCATGTGTTATATTCTTCAAGAATCAATGGCTGTAAATAAATCATTTAAAAGTCACAATATGGATGTAGTGATTGCAGATTTCCACCTTAACACCAAACATCAGTTCAACTGCAGAGTTTGTGCCTCTGTTGTTAAGACAGTACTTACTAGTGTTAATCAGGGAACGGTTTCTAAAAACCATCTTACGGTTGAGTTCATCGTTAGAACAATTGGACGCCTTAAGATGCGTTTGCGAAACCGGAACCAGATATCCAGGTTCCTCCTCTTCCTCCTTTTTCGATGTAACAGTCATCTCCTCCCCCTCCTCTTTCACGCCATAAACTGCATCTTCCTCTCCTTTTACCGTGATATCATCCTCCTCTTTCACTCTGAACGGGTCCTCCTCTTCTTTCACAGTAAAGGCCCCACTCTCTACTTCTTGTTTTACTGTGATATCTTCCTCTTCTTTCACTCTGAACGCGTCCTCCTCTTCTTTCACAGTAACGGCCCCACTCCCTACTCCTTGATTTACTGTGATATTTCCCCCCTCTTTAGAAGGAGAGTAGCTTAGTGACCGCATGGTCGGCGTGGTTAGCTAGCTAGGCTAATGCTAACTTAACCAGCCCGCTAGCTGAATAATAACAACACCGTAAATATGAAATTAAATCGGATAACTAACTAGACGATAGAAGTGGGTTTAAAACACAGTGGCTAATATACACTAAAGCGTCTAAAGAGCTTTATTGGTTCGGCTAATTTGTCTAGCAAGCTACCGAGGTGGCTGACGAACTGTTGCTGTTGAAAGAAGCGTTCCGTCCACTAGATTATACGTCACACCAGCAGCATAACCTTAAATTCCCAGACCGCATCTGCTGACTGGAGTGGGTAACGCAGTTGAGTAAAATGTAGATTTTATCTTCAGATAACAAGTTAAAGTGTACGAAGCATGAGTTTTAACTCACCAGTGTAACAATACAGTGTGGTTAAAGACTTAGTAAGCTAATTGTAATCACGATATGGTTACCTATAAGAACAAACAGTTATGTTTTTGCGTTATTACATATTTATTAACTTATTTTGTGACTCTTCCAAACTACACACAATGCAGTATTTCTCAACGTCATATGGATGATCTTCTCTGTGCTACTGAGTTTGTTTGCCAGTGTAACGGTGTAACGAACATGTTTAAAATATTTGTATCCTCTATTTAACGAGGCAATTCATTTAAGAACAGTGCCTTAGACCGCTGCCCCGCTCGTGTGATAAAGGTATAGGATTCTGGGTAATCCACAGCAGATTTATGGAGAATTTGAAAATTGAGTGGTCCTGGGATAGAAATGTATAAAATTGACATTACATCATTAAATCCACGTTTTAAATCATACATTAGCGATTTATGTTTTAGTAACTACTGTTGTTGGTTTGGTGTCAAGTCAGCCTCTCTTTATATGTTATTTGCCAAATCTCTGTTTTCCATGTGGGTTTTATGCTAAAGATCCCTCTTTCAAATTGGTATCTAACTGGAAAATGCATCTTCTTTTGGGAGTGCTATTTTTACCCTGTCGACTACTGATCATTCATCCACACTGTGTGTCTCATCAAAGCAGGTCATTTATGACAAATGTATAAAGTACATGTTTTATAAACTCATGAACACTAGCGAGTTTATCAGCCCGGTTTTGTTAGTTTAGGTGTATTATACTTCTTCGCCACCAGATGGAGCCGTTGAGTAATATTTCAGGTTAATTTGATAATTTTTTGATACTAAAATGGATGACAGTTTATTCTGATGTAGTGAATATGAGACACATGGAAATAATTGATTTAATTTATTATAGTAAATTAGGAATTAGTAGGAATTGTTAAATCCACTATACGATCACAATGACTTTGATAGACATTTAAACTGTTTTTTTTTGTTAGTATATTATAGGGCAGATTAATGTAGAATGCTGTGGGAGTGGTATTTATATCCCGTCACTACTGATCATTCATCCATACTGTGTGTGTCCCATCATTGCAGCTTTGGAAAAAATTAACTATCCATCCATTGCACCTTCCTGTGTTGACTCACTGACTTGAGAGACCAGGAAGGTCACACTAGCTCGATAGGTTGATATCGAGCTCAAGCTTCATCTCATATGAACTGTGTGGAACGCGTTAGCACGGTAGGCTCTGGTGCTTTCTTGCCGTGGGATCAAAACGACAGAGGAAATCAACCTGCTTGCTCCGTTTTGTTTTGTCAACTTTTCAATGGGGATGTTATGTTTGATACCGGAGGTACGAGGCCATGCGTCCAAATCGCTCAGCAGTAAACTTCAAAGCAGTGTGCTGATGCCTGTATCACTTTATCAGCAGCACGTGATCAATGACGTCTGAGGCTTCGTTTCATCGAACAACCACCTGATTGGTTTGGTATTGTGCTTGTTTGACACTGCAGGCGACTGCCAACTGACTGATCTTCAAATCACCTTACATCATAAATAACGACTCATTATTATTTAAGCAGTGTGTCCCTTTATCAGCATTGATCAATGACTTTTGAAGATTCATTTTCTCCCATCATTCTCTATGTCTCTGATCTTTTGATCTGCAAACACGTTTCAGTTTTGTTAGTTTGGTTCAAAATGGTCTCGGTGCTGGTTGGCTTTTTTGTTGTTGATACAATTGTCTGGAAAGAGCCAATGCTTCAGGAAGCTTTGTTTCCCCATCACTACTTTTCAGCATGTTTTCTGTGAATTAGACTACGGGAGTTTTGTAAATTTTCCGGTAGTTTGTCTCTGCTGACCATAACCACGCTGGTTGGTTATGCCGTTTAGGCTAATAGCTAGTTGGCTAAATAGCTGCATATTGCTAACGTTAGCTGGCTGGCTAAGATAAGAGCATATAGCTAACATTCTTTGATATTTGGTTAGATGGTGTTATGTTTTTCCAAAACGTTGGTTTACTTTAAACACTCAAGTCATGAGTGCAAACGATTAGTTTAATTTAAAGTTCTACATTTTAAATGATTTCGGTTGTAGTTTACATCATAGGGAATAGGCTGGTCCTCCATATTACTTCACACCTGACTTTGGCATTCTCCTGAATTCTGATTGGTTTAATGTAATAACTCCAAATATACAACTGTGAGGTGTTACTTTGCATTGGGCAAAAGATTTTATTTTTCTTTTTATAAACAACACAAAACATACAAACGACAACATCATACAAACATGAAGTACATCACACCTGCCCAGACCCACAAGAACACACCTCCATCTCCATTCACTACATCACACCTGCCCAGACCCACTAGAACACACCTCCATCTCCATTAACTACATCACACCTCCAACTGTCAGTTGGTTGCATGAATAACTATGATTACTAAATGTTACATAATTGTAAATATGAATTATCAAAACCAAATGTACACCGCTTTGTTAATATGTATTGGCAATACTTCCTTAATGGTGAGGCATGAAATAATAAACATGTATCTTTTGTCAGGCTGAATGTTTGAAATATGAGGTGATTTGAGACATGCTCTTCAGTAGTGGAATAAAGACAATTAGCACTTGAATGTTGTCAAAAAATACTGGAGTGATGTCAGATTGTTAATAAAATTGATTATAGACTCAATTTATCATACTGCGTCCAGGCTGCAAGTACGTTGAAATTAAGTTGTTTTCAAGTCATTGAAAAAAAAACGACCTGAAAAGACATCTTAACTTTCACTTTCAACCGAACATATATTGGACTTCGGGCATCTTTTTAATGACATTTTGGGGTGTCCAAATCAATAACCAATATGCATTAACAGTTTGATGAATTGAGAATCATAAAATTTAAACAAATGTGCAACAATAATCATTTTACTTCTTAAAACAAGCTCCACAAGCACCAGAACACTGTTGTTTTGACAGTAGCAATAAATCACTGATATCGATTAGAAATCAGGTTGTACATGATGTTGGAACTGACACATACAAAAAAACACCTGGAAATGGGAGATATCTTTTACCTCACTGGTTAGAGGACAACCTGCAGAAGACAGTGAGCTACATTTTGGAGTGTTGCATTTAAATGTAGGGGTCGCTAAACAAAGGAACGCAACACTTATTTGTCATCACTCATCGATATCACGTTGAAATCAATTGTGCCGAGAGGGGGGAGATGAGGCTGCAAGTCCTGTTAAAACTAACGCAGCAAAAACCACACGGAATCTGGGAATAATGTGCACACCACTGGTTAGAGGACAATTAGGAGAAAACAGACAGATACATTTTGAAGTGTTGCATATTGAATGAGGTGGGTCACCAACGTGGTAAATGGAACAACTCTTTTTTTGTTAATCACTTTTTGTGACCAATTCAGAGCCTGGATTTTCCCCCTTTGGCTAATATCCATGTCATGTTGAAATCAATAGAAAAGGGGACAAACATTGAGGGTTCTACATTGTGACATCATTAAAATTCTCCTTCTACAATGTTAAAACATTCTACATTGTGACATTAATTAAATTAATATTGTGATTATTATTAAAATATGTTTTTATAATGGAGGGAGGGTGGACAGATAGAAACAATGAACTCCAAAAGGTTCTTTGAGGAACCATGATAAGGGGTTCTTGAAAGAACTTATTGGGGTTCCCACAAAAGGTTCTTCCAATAACTTTTAGGGGTTTCCTCACAGTTTCAAATTGAAGAACCCCTAAAGGATATTCCAGGAACCTTTACCTTTTAGAGTGTATATTGATGAAAGTCACCTTGTCCGAGAGACATTTACGTAGTTCTACACAGCCCAATTTGGGATGACTATTTTGGGGTGAAATAGCGGCCACGACAGACAGACCAGATATCGCCCCATAATTCGAAGTCCTTGGACGTCACGTGCTGAGGGGGTCTGACCAAAGATTATATTTAGCTACACTTTGTAGTACGTTTTTACACAATGATAAATGTTTTTGATGACACATAGCCCTTTTTCAAAGGGAGTCGTTGGTTTTTAGAGGCAGTCGCTTTTTAGCTTTTTGTCAAAGTATTTTCTCAACTGCGATACCGACTCCAGTCAGCAGATGGCGATGTGCGTCTTTCAGGTGATTCTGCCACTGTGACGTATAATATAGTGGACGGGACGCTTCTTCAACATCAACAGTTAGTCAGACACTTTGGTTCACTCTAACTTTATGGAAAAATGTGTATTCAATAAATATAGTGTAACCGATGTGAAATGGCTAGCCAGTTAGCGTTTCAATCGGTGACGTCACTCGCTCTGAGACCTTGAAGTAGTTGCTTTGCAATGGTCGCGGCTTTTGTGGAGCGATGGGAAACGATGCCTCGAGGTTGGCTGTTGTTGATGTGTGCAGAGGGTCCCTGGTTCGAGCCCAGGTCGGGGCGAGGAGAGGGACGGAAGCTATACTGTTGCAATAGCAACTCCTCTCATACTGGGAATGCAACTCCTCTCATACTGGGAAGACCCCCGCATTTTCAGGCCTTAAGGGCAGTTTTATTTCAATTGTAGTACCCGGACAGAGAAAATCCAGTTAGCGTTTTATAGTCACAATGTTAGGATAACTTATCCTAAAGTGGACACACTCCCACCAGTTTCTGAGACAACTGCCCAGACTTTGTAGACTGTTTAATAATGCTTAAACCTCATCTTTATCAAATTATCCATTAAAGATACCAATGCAAAACCTACATTCATCTACATATGGGTTGTTTAAATTGTATCTAATGATTATGCCAGTAATACTTCATCAAATCTCTAGTAATAAATATACCCACATACAATTCATCATATTTTCATATTCACAGAATCCATATAAAACGTAAGAAATTCTCAGCGACTTGCGACAACCATTCCATTTGCTTTTTCAAGGACTCTCCATAGCTACACAGCAGCTCTCCAAACATACTCCCAGCAGAATAAAAAAATAAACTTTTGTTTCCCAGACAATGACCATAGGATCCTCAACAGTTCTCTAACCTTTCAGAGACCACGGCAAAATCAAGCCTCCCAGGAACTATAGACCTTCCGCTGCTTTCTAAAATATCATCCCGTTTATTATCCAAATTTCAATAATCTGAGTAAGCATATTTCTATATGTTACTATCCAAACGTCAGATTAAGACTCATTTCCACATTCACACAACTCTCATATCAGTCACACAATGCTATTCCCAAACATACCTAATCAATTAGTTTTTCAACAATATTTTTACCTGCAGGAATATTTTCACATTTCTATCTCATGGTTAGTTCCTAGGATAATGCAACTCATACATTTATACTCAGAGCCTCCTGACTGGGCCCTGTTTACACCTCCACACAGGAATACACACTCCGAGCCTCCTGACTGGGCCCTGTTTACACCCCCACACAGGAGTACACACTCAGATCCTGACTCGGCCCTGTTTACGCCTCCAAGGTGCCCCCTCACATAGGAATACACACTCAGAGCCTACGAGGATTTTCTAAAAACTTTTTAAAAAACTTGGTGTATAGAATCTGCTCGCTGCCTCTCAGGTCTAAGGTGGGTCCATCTGCTCCATTCCCGAAGTGTGGTCTCCATGAGATTCCAAGTTTGAGGGATCCCTCGAGGACCATTTACCCAGGTCGTCAGGAGCGGTCACCAAGTCAAGATTCACATTGCCAAATGTGGTTGTTAATTTCTTTAATATCAAATGAGAAACAAACTTATCACACAAGTCAGATTTATTCTTAAACTAAATCTTTATTCACTTATTAATAAGGGAGCAGGTCAATACAACACACACATATAAAGTGAATCAATTGAGTGCTCTACAATAATGATGGCTGGTCAACAAATCAGCCCCAGATGATTCGTTGAGAGCCACGAGACAAAAGTACAAAGGTCTTTTATAGCTAAGATACACCCCTTTCAACCTACATGACCAACAACAGATGTATAGAACGGGTCACAAGGTTAAGATTTGTATGAAAGATACTTATAATTCTCAGCAGACAGTATCTGCTGTAAAAACAGTACTCTGTGTAGAAACCAGGGTCTGGCCCTGAGGTCATCTCTCCCTGGTAACATATAGAACAGAAACATTAACTCATAATCTGGAATACTGTCTCTTTAGGTTTTAATCACCCAAAAGACAATGTAAATCTCCTGTCAGTGTTTTCTCCCAGAGGCCCATCCTCAGTAGAACACAGACACAATAGTTCTAAGAACCCTCTATTCTGTTGCATAAAACAACCATTTGATACAATAAAAGTACAATAACATAATCTTGCAATTTTGCTCTCACAGTGTCCACTGAAAGTTGACTAGTAACAACAACTGGGACCTAAAAGACACCCACCATTAGACCCCTTTTGTTTGCCCAAACAAAACTCAGATCAAATTGTATTAGTCACATGCACCGAATACAACAGTGAAATGCTTCCTTATGAGCCCCTAACCAACAGTGCAGTTTCAATACGGAAAAGAATAAGAGATAAAACTCCAAATAAACACGCTGGCTCAACGCAAAACACAAATCTTTTTGACTGCCCACCCCAGAGATAATCAGCAACCAAGTTTTCCTTACCACGGACTGATTTCAAGAGGAAACTCCTGCGATATCCGTAATAACTTTCCACCTCACTGCGGAGCTTCTCTCTCTTTTCAGGGTTCACTAGATAGGCATGTTGTTGGATCTGGGCCCAGTCCCCAATATCATGCTCTAGAACATTTGGTTTGGCACATGTGAGAATTAACCCTGATATTCTAAAAACAGGGCAACAATGTCAATATAATTGTACCAAAAAATTGTCATGTTGGTTGCATGAATAAATATCACTACCAAATGTTACATGAAATGTAAATATGAAATATTTGATTGCATAGTCATATTTTCAACGTCTTTTCAATATAATTTTGCTTGGTGGGATAGCCCAATGTCAAAACACAGTTTTAACGTGTCCAAATCAATAACCAATATGCAGGAACAGTTTGGGGATAAATTGAAAACCTAAACATAACATGTGCTATATACACAAACATCTGCCACAATAATCACATTACTTGTATTTTTTAAACAAGCTCCTTATAAACTGCACAAGCACCAGAAACACTGTTGTTTTGACAAATAGCAATAAATCACTGATATCGATTAGGTGGGAAATTAGGTTGTACGTGCTGTTAAAACTGACACAAAAAAACACATGGAAATGGGAGATATATTTTACCTCCCTGGTTAGAGGACAACCTGCAGAAGAGTCAGCTACATTTGGGAGTGATGCATTAAATTTAGGGGTCGCTAAACAAGGGAATGCAACACTTATTTGTCATCACTCATCGATATCATGCTAAAAAAATTGTGAGAGAGGAGAGAGATGAGGTTGCACGTCCTGTTAAAACTACAGCTCAAAAACCACACGGAATCGGAATCTGGGAGTACATCCCTGGTTAGAGGACAATTTGTAGAAAACAGCACGCCACATTTTGAAGTGTTGCATTTTGATTCAAGTGGGTCACCAACGTGGTAAGTGTAACACAACTCCTAATTGTCCCTAGAATTTCTAAGCAAACAGCTGGAGGCAGGGCTTTCTCCTGTAGATCTCCATTTGAATGGAATGGTCTGCCTATCCATGTGAGAGACGCAGACTCGGTCTCAACCTTTAAGTCTTTACTGAAGACTCATCTCTTCAGTAGGTCATATGATTGAGTGTAGTCTGGCCCAGGAGTGTGAAGGTAAACGGAAAGGCTCTGGAGCAACGAACCGTCCTTGCTGTCTCTGCCTGGCCGGTTCCCCTCTCTCCACTGGGATTCTCTGCCTCTAACCCTATTACAGGGGCTGAGTCACTGGCAAACTGGTGCTCTTTCATGCCGTCCCTAGGAGGGGTGCATCACTTGAGTGGGTTGAGTCACTGACGTGATCTTCCTGTCTGGGTTGGCGCTCCCCCTTGGGTTGTGCCGTGGCGGAGATCTTTGTGGGCTTTACTCGGCCTTGTCTCAGGATGGTAAGTTGGTGGTTGAAGATATCCCTCTAGCGGTGTGGGGGCTGTGCTTTGGCAAAGTGGGTGGGGTTATGTCCTTCCTGTTTGGCCCTGTCCGAGGGTATCATCGGCCACAGTGTCTCCTGACCCCTCCTGTCTCAGCCTCCAGTATTTATGCTGCAGTAGTTTATGTGTCAGGGGGCTAGGGTCAGTTTGATATATCTGGAGTACTTCTCCTGTCTTATCCGGTGTCCTGTGTGAATTTAAGTATGCTCTCTCTAATTCTCTCTTTCTTTCTCTCTCTCGGAGGACCAGGCCTCAGGACTACCTGGCATGATGACTCCTTGCTGTCCCCAGTCCACCTGGCCGTGCTGCTGCTCCAGTTTCAACTGTTCTCCCTGCGGCTATGGAACCCTGACCTGTTCACCGGATGTGCTACCTGTCCCAAACCTGCTGTTTTCAACTCTCTAGAGACATCAGGAACGGAAGAGATACTCTTAATGATCGGCTATGAAAAGCCAACTGACATTTACTCCTGAGGTGTTGATCTGTTGCACCCTCGACAACTACTGTGATTATTATGATTTGACCATGCTGGTCATTTATGAACATTTGAACATCTTGGCCATGTTCTGTTATAATCTCCACCCGGCACAGCCAGAAGAGGGCTGGCCACCCTTCATAGCCTGGTTCCTCTCTAGGTTTCTTCCTAGATTTTGGCCTTTCTAGGGAGTTTATACTAGCCACCGTGCTTCTACACCTGCATTGCTTGCTGTTTGGGGTTTTAGGCTGGGTTTCTGTACAGCACTTTGAGATATCAGCTGATGTAAGAAGGGCTATATAAATACATTTGATTTGATCCATAATATAGTACTCTTCCATTTCAGAGCCTGGATTTTCCCCATGAGGCTAATATCCATAACATGTTGAAATCAATTCATAAGGGGGCAAACGTTTAGGCTTCTACATTGTGAAATCATTACAATACTCCTACTACAATGTTAAAAAATTCTACATTGTGACATTAATTCACTGAAATCATGAAACAACTCCTTCATGTATGTATTTTCTAATATTTGATCAGAGATCTCTTATCAGATATCTCTGGTCACAGCTATGAGATTTCAATCCTGTGTGTTCTCTGGTGTAGAGTCAGATGGCCAGATTGACCAAAACTCTTCCCACATTGATCACAGCTATAGGTTTTTCTCTCCTGTGTGTGTTCTCTGGTGTAGACATTGTCACAGTGGCCAGATGTTCTCTGGTGCAAATCTCTTCCCACATTGATCACACAGCTGTGTGTTCTAGGGTTTCTCTCCTGTGTGTGTTCTCTGGTGTAGAGTCAGAGAGCCAGATGTTGTAAAACTCTTCCCACA
The DNA here is from genome assembly GCF_034236695.1 of Oncorhynchus nerka. NCBI lineage: Eukaryota > Metazoa > Chordata > Actinopteri > Salmoniformes > Salmonidae > Oncorhynchus > Oncorhynchus nerka. The sequence goes on along the minus strand of NW_027040210.1, from coordinate 164,986 downwards.
TTGATCACAGCTATAGGGTTTCTCTCCTGTGTGTGTTCTCTGGTGTAGAGTCAGAGAGCCAGATGTTGTAAAACTGTTGTAAAACTTTTTCCCACATTGACCACAGCTATAAGGTTTCTCTCCTGTGTGTGTTCTCTGGTGCACTGTCAGCTCTGTGTGTGTTCTCAGTCATTGACCAAAACTCTTCCCACATTGATCACAGCTATAGGGTTTCTCTCCTGTGTGTGTTCTCTGGTGTAGAGTCAGAGTCAGATCTTCCCAAGATCGACCAAACTCTCTTCCCACATTGATCACAGCAGCTAGGGTTTTCTCTCCTGTGTATTCTCTGGTGTAGAGTCAGATGGCCAGATCGACCAAACTCTTCCCACATTGACCACAGCTATAAGGTTTCTCTCCTGTGTGGGTTCTCAGGTGTAGAGTCAGAGAGCCAGATGTTGTAAAACTCTTCCCACATTGACCACAGCTGTAAGATTTCTCTCCTGTGTGTGTTCTCTGGTGCACTGTCAGCTCTCCAGATTGACCAAAACTCTTCCCACATTGATCACAGCTGTAAGATTTCTCTCCTGTGTGTATTCTCTGATGAATTGTAATGCCTGATGAGGTGAATCTCTTCCCACAGTCAGAGCAGCAGTGAGTTCTCTTCACTGTGGGTCTCTGCAGGTGTTTATTGAGGTGTTCTGATCTGGAGAGACTCTCCTCTGCCTCTTCAGCATCATGAGGTTGTTGAGGCTCCCCAGAGGATCCACGATAGTCCCGTATCTCTCCTGTGTGAACAACAAAGTCAGACAGATGATTAAAGGCCCACAACAGCAGAAGTCCACTGTAAAAGGTGATGCCAACAGCGTAGCTATGATGTTGTACAGCAATTGACGTCTGTAATGAATGTTAACATTATTTGACAATTGTCTTAAAATTAGCAAGAAAAGTCATATTTTTTCTTGTTTTCACATTAGTAGTAACATCGATGATTGTAGGCTAGAAATAGGATATTCATGTTGTTGAAACTCTAAACAGTGTGCCAGACGACTTTTGGTCTCCAAGGCACCTTTCTGTGTTTGCTAAACTTGCAGCATGAGGGCGATGCACATGCAATTTGATTGCAGATACTCCTCCCTGCTAATGAGGAAACCGATAGTTATGGACGTAGTATATCTGCCTGGAGCAAAAATGGTGGGCAAAGATTTTAGTTTTTCAGTATTCTGAATGTGAATGGGGGAAAACTCAGGGGAGTAACCTCCATGTTCAGGTTGCTTATGAGAGCATTTCACACTACTTTGGATTATAAATGTAATGCTCGTTTGAACGTCCTGCTTAATATAATGTTTGTGTCATCATCGCAAATCAACCGCTTCGTACTTAAAAAACACTTCAACCAGTAAAATGCTCTTTGGCTGAGGGTTTGTACACGGTTTGCCAAATTGGCCCATAACTTAACCTAACAACAAATGAAGGAAAATAGCTCTGTGTGTTGTACAATAGCCTATCCAACAAGGAACAGTTCTCTACAAATTATGACCAAAGTAGGGATGTTGGATCCAACGTGGAGCACGGCATAACTGTCTTTACCAGAGTAATGAATGAAGAAGCACTTTGGTTGTTGTTGCATGTTGTGATGTTTGTCATGTGACAATCATTCAGAAAATTATTTCCTGGATCAGCTGATGATAGATGAACATGTGACTAACTAAACAGCTACAGTATTAAGAATGATGTTTAATTATTGAAGAACCACATTAATGACAGTATCCATTTGGGTGTTGTCAATAAAGTTACGATATTTATAATTTTTCTTAATGTTATTTATTTAACCTTTATTTAACCAGGTGGCCATGATGTCATAATGATAGTTTAACCAGGTAGGCCAGTTGAGATCAAGTTCTCATTTACAACTGCGACCTGGCCAAGATAAAGCAAAGCAGTGCGACAAAAAACAACAGAGTTACACGTGGGATTAACAAAGGAACAGTCAATAACACAATAGAAATATCTATATAGTGTCTGCAAATGGTGTAGGGTGGAAAGGTAATAAATAGGCCATAGTAGCGAAGTAATAACAATTTAGCAAATTAACACTGGAGAGATAGATGTGCAGATGATGATGTGCAAGTAGAAATACTGGTGTGCAAAAGAGCAAAAAAGTCAATAAAAACATGGGGACGAGGTAGGTAGTTGGATGGGCTATTTACAGATGGGCTGTGTACAGCTGCAGCGATCGGTAAGCTGCTCAGATAGCTGATGCTTAAAAGTTATTGAGGGAGAAATAAGTCTCCAACTTCAGCGATTTTTGCAATTTGTTCCAGTCATTGGCAGCAGAGAACTGGAAGGAAAGGCGGCCAAAGGAGGTGTTGGCTTTGGGGATGACCAGTGAGATAAACCTGCTGGAGCGCGTGCTACGGGTGGGTGTTGCTATGGTGACCAGTGAACTGAGTTAAGGCAGAGCTTTACTTAGCAAAGACTTAGAGATGACCTGGAGCCAACGGGTTTGGCGACGAATATGTAGCGAGGGCCAGCGGACAGCCGACAGGTCGCAGTGGTGGGTGGTATATGGGGCTTTGGTGACAAAACGGATGGCACTGTGATAGACTGCAACCAGTTTGCTGAGTAAAGTGTTGGAGGCTATTTTGTAAATGACATCGCCAAGGTCAAGGATCGGTAGGATAGTCAGTTTTACGAGGGTATGTTTGGCACCGTGAGTGAAGGAGGCTTTGTTGAGAAATAGGAAGCCGATTCTAGATTTAATTTTGGATTGGAGATGATTCATATTAGTCTGGAATGAGAGTTTACAGTCTAACCAGACACCTCGGTAATTGTTGTTGTCCACGTATTCTAAGTCAGAACCGTCCAGAGTAGTGGTGCTAGTCCGGGGGGTGCAGGCAGCGATCGGTTGTTGATTGAGTCGAAAGCCTTGGCCAGGTCGATGAAGACTGCTGCACAGTACTGTCTTTTATCGATGGTGGTTATGATATCGTTTCGTACCTTGAGCGTGGCTGAGGTGCACCCGTGACCAGCTCGGAAACTGGATTGCACAGCGGAGAAGGTACAGTGGGATTCGAAATGGACAGTGATCTGTTTGTTAATTAACTTGGCATTCGAAGACTTTAGAAAGGCAGGGCAGGATGGCAGGATGGACCTAGGTCTAACAGTTTGGGTCTAGAGTGTCACCCCTTTGAAAGGGGGATGACCGCGGAACCTTTCCAATCTTTAGGAACCTCTGAAAAAAACTAAAGAGAGGTTGAACAGACTAGTAATAGGGGTTGTCACAATGGAGGCAGATCAATTTAGAAAGAGAGGGTCCAGATTGTCTTGCCCAGCTGATTTATATGGGTCCAGGTTTTGCAGCTCTTTCAGAACATCAGCTATCTGGATTTGGGTGAAGGAGAAGCTGGGGAGGCTTGGGCAAGTAGCTGCGGGGTGTGTGGAGCTGTTGGCTGTGGTAGCCAGGAGGAAAGCATGGCCAGCCGTAGAGAAATGCTTGTTGAAATTCTCAATTATCGTGGATTTATCGGTGGTGACAGTGTTTCCTAGCCTCAGTGCAGTGGGCAGCTGGGAGGAGGTGCTCTTATTCTCCATGGACTTTACAGTGTCACAAAACTTTTGGGAATTAGAGCTACAGGATAAAAATGTATGTTTGAAAAAGATAGCCGTTGCTTTCCTAACTGATTGTGTGTATTGGTTCCTGACTTCTCTGAAAACTTGCATATCGCGGGGATAATTCGCTGCTAGTGCAGTACGCCACAGGATGTTTTTGTGCTGGTCGAGGGCAGTCAGGTCCGGAGTGAACCAAGGTCTATATCTGTTCTTAGTTCTACATTTTTTGAAAGGTGCATGCTTATTTAAGGTGGTGAGGAAATTATTTTTAAAGAACAACGAGGCATCCTCTACTGACGGGATGAGGTCAAAATCCTTCCAGGATACCCAGGCCTGGTCGATTAGAAAGGCATGCTTGCAGAAGTGTTTTAGGGAGCGTTTGACAGTGATGAGGGGTGGTTGTTTGACCGCGGACCCATAACGGATGCAGGCAATGATCGCTGAGATCCTGATTGAAAACAGCAGAGGTGTATTTGGAGGGCAAGTGGGTCAGGATAATATCTATGAGGGTGCCCATGTTTACGGATTTAGGGTTGTACTTAACATAAAGACATAAAGCGAGACATAAAGCGAGGCATAAAGCAATCACAGGTGTTGATTGGGAGAGCTAGCTAAGACAACAACGGGTAAGACAACAACAGTTAATCATCTAAGACAACAGGTAAAATGCCAATGAATGGGCAGAGAGGGTCAGTTAACTACACACAGGGCCTGAGTTCGAGACTGTGGCCGACAGATAAACAAAAAACAAAATGGAGACCCGTGATTAATGAACAATCCAGCAGGCATCAGCTATGTAGACAAATGATCATAGGGTCCAGTGAACAGGAATATATGAACCAGGGAAGCCGTTAGGTAGTCATTACTACGCTAGCCGGGAGATGCGCCTGGCTCGAGGCTAACTGGTGCTAGCTTCGGGACAAGGGCGTCACGGACGTCCTGCAAAGGCCGGTTGAGGGCACATCGGACAGAATTACGTCGGCAGACCAGTCGTGATTGATCGGCGGGGCTCCGTGTTGACAAAGGGTCCAGGCCAATTGGCAAAAGAGGTACTGTAGCTGGAGTAATTTTGTTTGCTAGCCGGGAGATGCACCTGGCTCGAGGCTAACTGGTGCTAGCTTCGGAACAAGGGCGTTAGCCACTATAGCCACACTGGTGCAAAGATCCAGAGCTTACGGCAGGAATCCGGTGATGTAGTGGCTTCTAGTCGTCTTAGTGAAGAGTCTGGGAGGCAACAGCTGTGTAGCCGAGTGATCATAGGGTCCACTGAGCAGGCTGGGAGATGAGCCTGGCTCACGGCTAGCTTCGAGACTGGGCCACTTGGTGGCAGCAAGCTAGCTGCGATTATCCGGTGTAATGGTCCAGAGCGGGAATACGGCAAGAATACGGTGATGTAGTGGAGAAAAACAGTCTGATATGCTCAGGGTTGATATTACGCTGTGCAGACTGGCAGGTATTATCCAGGCTAAAAGCGGCTGGTGTCTGAGCTAAAAAGGTAAAGGCCGCTAGCAGTGGCTAACAATGACTAAATAGCTAGTAGCTAATCAGCTGGTTAGCTTCTGATGGCTAGCTGCTGATGGAGGTTCTAGCTATAAAGTCTAAAAATAAGCAGATCCGTATCACATTGGGTGAGGCGGGATGCCGGAAGGTATATTTAATTTAAACATGGAAAAAGAGATTGGAATATTTTGCAATATATACAAAAAATGAGGAAAAAAACCCATAACATTTACAACAGCCATCACTGCTACGCCATCTTGAATTGCAAGATGACTCAGTTAAAAAACATTGGATACAGCAAACTTTGGCACCAAATGGAAAAGGTTGCTGACTGCTGGTGTAGTCTATTACCAGAATCTATAGGAGCATAACGACTACTGGTGTAGTCTATTACCAGAATCTATAGGAGCATAACGACTACTGGTGTAGTCTATTACCAGAATCTATAGGAGCATAACGACTGCTGGTGTAGTCTATTACCAGAGACTATAGGAGCATAACGACTGCTGGTGTAGTCTATTACCAGAAACTATAGGAGCATAACGACTGCTGGTGTAGTCTATTACCAGAGACTATAGGAGCATAACGACTGCTGATGTAGTCTATTACCAGAAACTATAGGAGCATAACGACTGCTGGTGTAGCCTATTACCAGAAACTATAGGAGCATAACGACTGCTGGTGTAGCCTATTACCAGAAACTATAGGAGCATAACGACTGCTGGTGTAGCCTATTACCAGAAACTATAGGAGCATAACGACTGCTGGTGTAGTCTATTACCAGAAACTATAGGAGCATAACGACTACTGGTGTAGTCTATTACCAGAAACTATAGGAGCATAACATCAGAATTTACGAAGGCCAGCAGCAGCGGGAGGTGTAGGCTAAGGAAGAGGTTTTTTTCTGATGGTTAGACTATCTTGTTTCAGAGGAGTGTCATCAATAGCCCATAATGACAACAGATAATAAACAGAAATACCTTATTTACATAAGTATTCAGACCCTTTGCTATGAGACTCGAAATTGCTTTCAGGTGCATCTTGTTTCCATTAATCATCCTTGAAATGTATCTACAACTTGTTCAGAGTCCACCTGTGGTAATTTCAATTGATTGGGTAAGATTTGGAAGGTATACACCTGTCTATATAAGGTCCCAGAGCTGACAGTGTATGTCAGAGCAAAAACCAAGCAATGAGGTCGAAGAAATTGTCCGTAGAGCTCCAAGACAGGATTATGTCGAGGCACAGATCTGGGGAAGGGTACCAAAAAAATTCTGCAGCATTGAAGGTCCCCAAGAACACAGTGGCCTCCATCATTTTTAAATGGAATACTCTTCCTAGAGCTGGTCACCCGGCCAAAATGAGCGATTGGGGGAGAAGGGCCTTGGTCAGGGAGGTGACCAAAAACCTGATGGTAACTCTGACAGCGCTCCAGAGTTCCTCTGTGGAGATGGAAGAACCTTCCAGAAGGACAACCATCTCTGTAGCACTCCAACAATCAGGCCTTTATGGTAGAGTGGCCAGACAGAAGCCACTCCTCAGTAAAAGACACATGTCAGCCTGCTTGGAGTTTGCCAAAAGGAACTCAAAGGATGGATGGAAAAGGTCGCCGACTGCTGGTGTAGTCTATTACCAGAAACTATAGGAGCATAACGTCAGAATTTACGTAGGCCAGCGGGAGGAGGAAGAGGTTTTTTCTGATGGTTAGGCTATCTTGATCTCTGGTTCCCGAGTCATATGTGTGTCTTAATTATTTAATCAAACTGCGTGCTCAAAGCATCAGACCAGTTCAGTACATACAGTTTATTTTTATTAAAAACCACATGGGATGTGTCTATATATGGAAAAATACACGTTTATAACATTTCTCCAAATCGGTTGGTAGAAAGAAAAGATGATTCTTGGTTGACCCAAGATTTGTTTTAGTTGGGGCCCTAGTGCATTCATTAAGTTCAGACCACTTCCCTTTTTACACATTTTGTTACGTTACTTATTCTAAATTAGATTTGTTTTAAAGAATTAAATGAAAATGTTAAATGTTTTAGAAATGCTTGAGACTCAAATTAATGAATCATGTTTTGAGGATATACAGTGTGTTTACATTTACTAATGAACATTGTCGTGAAAAAAAGCTTATATTTTGGGTTCTGATGGGGTACGACAGTTGACCTAAGCTCATGAGGCATTTATAAGTGATTTCTTCAAGAAACAATGGGTACATATCATTAATGTATAAGTCCCAAAATGGATGTAACAACTGCTGATAGCCCCTCCTGGGCTAATCTAATAGGAGATATTGGGGAGTACAGTATTTCAGACATTGTCATTGGATGCATTTGATCAATTGTTAACGTTTTGTTGATGGTCCACTCTTGATGTTCTACACGTTACAGTGAAGCTTCAGCCATTCCTACAGAACAACATTAAAGTGTAGAACCCTTTTACTGCATATTGGTTCAACGACTGCAGAGACGGTACTTACTGGTGTTAAACAGATCACCAACCTCCTCTTCTTCCTCCAATGTGACAGTAATCTCCCCCTCCTCCTTCTCATCCTCCTCTTCTTTTACTCTGAACGTGTCTTCCTCTTCTATCACTGAAACGTCTTTCTCTTCTTTCACTGTAACAGCCTCACCTCCTACTTGTTTTACTGTAACATCCCCCTCTTCCTTCTCCTCTTTCACAACAATGTTCAGCCACAGACCCTCTTTCTCCGTCCAGCAGACCTCATCTTCTTTAACAGGAGGAGAGTAGTTTAGGGAGCTCATGGTCGGGGATGTTAGCTAGCTAGCTATCATTAGCGACTAGGCTCCTGCTAACTTAAACCAGCCAGCTACTAAAGCTGACTAATACAAAATAACGTAATATTAAATTAAACAGGTTAACAAGTTTAGACACAGAAGTGTGTCTGAAACACAGTAGCTAATATACACCGAAATCGTATAAATATCTTGAATCTTTCGGCTATGTTGGCTAGCAAGCTACCGAGGTGGTTGACGAGCTGTTTCTGAAGAACCGTCCACTAGATTATACGTCACGCTGGCAGCGTCGCCTGAAAGACGCACATCGCCGCCTGGATTTAAATCCTTTGAGACAAAGGATTTACATGGATTTAATTAAATAATACTATTATATTGAGACATACAAAGACCTGAATGTGTTGATTGATTAGTGCAAATAAAACATGTTTACTACAGCACATTAAAGGCATTTTCATTAAATCAAACTAAATCTAAATAAGTAGCTAGCTACTGTCGGTCTATACTGCTCCTACATGGTGTAACAATACATCATGTAGATGTATATAATGAACAGACTAGGTCTATACTGCTCCTACATGGTGTAACAATACATCACATAGATGTATATAATGAACAGACTAGGTCTATACTGCTCCTACATGGTGTAACAATACATCATGTAGATGTATATAATGAACAGACTAGGTCTATACTGCTCCTACATGGTGTAACAATACATCATGTAGATGTATATAATGAACAGACTAGGTCTATACTGCTCCTACATGGTGTAACAATACATCATGTAGATGTATATAATGAACAGACTAGGTCTATACTGCTCCTACATGGTGTAACAATACATCATGTAGATGTATATAATGAACAGACTAGGTCTATACTGCTCATGTAGATGTATATAATGAATAGACTATACTGCTCCTACAGGTGTAACAATACATCATGTAGATGTATATAATGAACAGACTAGGTCTATACTGCTCCTACATGGTGTAACAATACATCATGTAGATGTATATAATGAACAGACTAGGTACCTCGGTAGCTTTCTAGACAAAATAGCCGAACCAATAAAGCTCTTTAGACGCTTTCGTTGATATTAGCCACTGTGTTTTAAAACCTAATTCTGTGGTCTAGTTAGTTATCGGATTGAATTCTATATTAATGGTGTTGTTGTTATTAGTCAGCTAGCTTAAGGTTAAGTTAGCATTAGACTAGCTAGGTAACATCTCCAACCATGAGGTCACTAAGCTACTCTCCTTCTGCTAAAGAAGAGGTCTGCTGGACGGGCTGGTTAAGTTAGCATTAGACTAGCTAGGTAACATCTCCAACCATGAGGTCACTAAGCTACTCTCCTTCTGCTAAAGAAGAGGTCTGCTGGACGGGCTGGTTAAGTTAGCATTAGACTAGCTAGCTAACATCTCCAACCATGAGGTCACTAAGCTACTCTCCTTCTGCTAAAGAAGAGGTCTGCTGGACGGGCTGGTTAAGTTAGCATTAGACTAGCTAGGTAACATCTCCAACCATGAGGTCACTAAGCTACTCTCCTTCTGCTAAAGAAGAGGTCTGCTGGACGGAGGAAGAAGTTATCGTGAAAAAGGAGGAGGAAGAGGAGACTGTTTCAATACAGAAACAAGTAGAGGGTGAGGCTGTTACCGTGAAGGAAGAAGAGAAAGACGTTACAGTGAAAGAAGAGAAAGAGAATGATGCTGTTTTTGGAGTGATAGAGGAGGAGGAGGAGGGGGGGACGGCTGTCACATCGAGAAATGAGAAGGAAGAAGAGGAGGGAACTGGATATCTGCGCCTGGTTTCCCAAATGCATCTTAAGGCATCCAATGGTTCTAACGATGAACGGGCCCTGATTAACACTAGTAAGTACTGTCTTAAAAACAGAGGCACAAACTCTGTAGTCCTTGAACTGATGTTTGGTGTTAAAGCGGAAATATGCAATTACTACGTCAATATTTTGGCTTTTAAATTATTTATTTATAGCCGTTGATTCTTGAAGAATATAACACATGCCTCATGAGCTTAGTTCAACTGTTGTACCCCATCAGATCCCCAAATAAGCTTTTTTTACTCCGGTGTTTAGAAACAATGTAAACCAACACTGTATCACCTCAACATGGTTAAAACTATAATGTTGATATCATGGATGGTCAGTCCTTGCATCCATAGGTCTGTCTATGAATTTGAGAGAAGTTACATTTCCCATCATCTTATTACCAAAACAGTGGTGGAATTACAGCTTTGTTATTGGTTGAACTGCAGATTGGTTGATTGATTGTGGCCTTTTTTAAAGGGACAACCTAGGTTTTAAAAAAGCAATAAAATGGCTGCCCAGAGACTTGGTTTTGTCAACAGCTGAGGGATGGGAGCTGGAGAAATGTAACCACTCAAGTGCCGAATGGTGAAAGGGCGAGAGCTGTAAATATTTTACGAAAATACTTTTAGAAACTATTGTCATTCACAATTGATTTTGATTAGACTTTGTTGCTGTTTGAGGTGAAGAAAACATTACTTTGAGAAGCTCCACAACTCATTATTGGTGCAGCGGTAAGACAATGAGAAATACTATCAGACATCCCCAAATGGGCACATTTATAGTTATAGGCCTACATGTGCATGCAGGCCAGGTAGACTAGTCCTACTTCCTACTTCTATATGCACAATCAGTTGTGCGTCCTTCCTCAACATTGACAGGAGTGTTTCAATTGAAAGACAATTTAATAAATTGACAAAACTGACGCATCTTGCCGGATAAGGTCTGGGTGGTCTGCCAGGGGCCGTTTCATTTAGTATCCGTTTGGGTCAGCTAGGTATAAAAACTCAGGGAGCAGTAGTTATAGTCAGAACGTCAAGCACATATGATGAACTTCAACTTAAATACGGGATCTTGCTGTCGGACAATTTTGAATTCCAGTCAAATTACAAACACCACGACATGCAACAACAACCAAAGTGCTTCTTCATTCATTACTCTGGTAAAGACAGTCATGCCGTGCTCCACGTTGGATCCAACATCCCTAACAAATTGATGTTTATAATGTGTTATTGTCTGCTTGATTTACAGTAGGGTCTCGTTAGTCTGTTTGGACACGGAGATACTTTGCTCATAATCTGTAGAGAACTGTTCCTTGATGGATAGGCTATTGTACAACACACATAGCTATTTTCCTTTATTCAGGACATTTAGAATGACAACACATTACAGAGTAGCTTAGTGGGATTATTGACAAAATTATCTGGTGATCAGGTTATGAAATGTCATGACATTTTATTTTCCATGTTTCACCTGAAATAAGAAATTATTTATAGTTCTAGGTCTATGTTGTTGTTAGGGGAAGTTATGGGTCCTACAGTAGGTGTATGTTATTGTTAGGTGAAGTTATGGGTCCTACAGTAGGTCTATGTTATTGTTAGGTGAAGTTATGGGTCCTACAGTAGGTCTATGTTATTGTTAGGTGAAGTTATGGGCCAATTTGGCAAACACTTGGTTTACAAACCCTCATTGTCAGGCTGATGGAAAAGCTAGCTAAAGAGTATTTTACTGGTTAAGGTGTTTTGTAAGTATGAAGCAGTTGATTTGAGACTTCCACAAACATTACACTAAGCAGGAGATTCAAGCAAGCTTTACAATTATAATCCAAAAGCAGTGTGAAATGCACTCATAAGCAACCTGTAAATGGAGGCTATTTTTGCTGTCAGCCTTTGAGAACTCCCCTGAGTTTTCCCCCACGGTGGTGAATTAGTGAATAGACACAGAGCTTAATGTGAGTTTCCTTCAGTAGGACTCCTGATCTGCGATGATAGTGAGCTGTAATATTCAGAATACATTGTGAAAAACTAAAATCTTGGCTCACCATTTTTTGCTCCAACCAGATATACTACATCCATAACTAGTGGTTTCCTCATTACCAGATATACTACATCCATAACTAGTGGTTTCCTCATTACCAGATATACTACATCCATAACTAGTGGTTTCCTCATTACCAGATATACTACATCCATAACTAGTGGTTTCCTCATTAGCAGATATACTACATCCATAACTAGCAGTTTCCTCATTAGCAGATATACTACATCCATAACTAGCAGTTTTCTCATTAGCAGATATACTACATCCATAACTAGCAGTTTCCTCATTAGCAGATATACTACATCCATAACTAGCAGTTTCCTCATTACCAGATATACTACATCCATAACTAGCGGTTTCCTCATTACCAGATATACTACATCCATAACTAGCAGTTTCCTCATTAGCAGATATACTACATCCATAACTAGTGGTTTCCTCATTACCAGATATACTACATCCATAACTAGTGGTTTCCTCATTACCAGATATACTACATCCATAACTAGCAGTTTCCTCATTAGCAGGGAGGAGTGCCTCCAATCATCGATGTTACTACTAATGTGAAAACAATACAAAATTGTTGCTCACATGACTGTTTTAAGACATTTGTCAAATAATTTAACAGACGTCAATTGTTGTACAACTTCATGGGTACGCTCTGGGCATCACCTTTTAACTCAAATAAACAGTCGATTTCTGCTGTTTTGAGCCTTTAACCATCTGTCTGACTTTGTTCTTCACACAGGAGAACAACATCATGATGCTGACAAGGCAGAGAAGAGTCTCTCCAGATCAGAACACCTCAAGAAACACCTGCAGAGACCCACAGGGAATAAATCTCACCACTGCTCTGTATGTGGGAAGAGTTACTCAAGATCAGATTCACTTAAACTACATAAGAGAATACACCAGCGAGTACACACAGGAGAGAAACCTCACCACTGTTTTGACTGTGGGAAGAGTTACTTAAAATCAGATTCACTTAAACTACACCTGAGAATACACACTGGAGAGAATCTTCACTTCTGCTCTGACTGTGGGAAGAGATTCACCTCTTCAGTAGACCTTAAAATACATCAGAGAATTCACACTGGAGAGAAACCTTTTGGCTGTGATCAATGTGGGAAGAGTATTACTAAGCCAAGCAACTTGAAATCACACCAGCGAATACACACTGGAGAGAAACCTTATGGCTGTGATCAATGTGGGAAGAGTTTTACTCAGTCAAGCGGCCTGATATCACACCAGATAACACACACAGGAGAGAAACCATATAGCTGTACTCAATGTGGGAAGAGTTTTGCTACATCTGTCTATCTGAAGATACACCAGAGAATACACACAGGAGAGAAATCCCATAGCTGTAATCAATGTGGGAAGAGTTTTACTCAGTCAAGCAGCCTGATATCACACCAGCGGACACACACATGAGAGAAACCTTATGGCTATGATCAATGTGACAAGAGATACTCTGATAACATATATCTAGTCAAACATCAGAAAATACATGGAGTTGTTTCATGAAATCAATGGAATATTGTCACAATGTAGAATGTTGTAACATTGTAGTAGGAGTATTCTAATGATGTCACAATGTAGAATAATGATGTCACAATGTAGAATGTTGTAACATTGTAGTAGGAGTATTCTAATGATGTCACAATGTAGAATGTTGTAACATTGTAGTAGGAGTATTTGAATGAATTTCACAATGTAGAACCCTAAACGTTTGCCCCCTGTTCAATTTGATGAATTGATTTCAGCATGATATGGATATTAGCCTCTGGGGAAGAATCCAGGCTCTGAATTGAATGAGTTCTATTTATGTGATTTAACAAAAAGATCAGGTGTGATGTTAATGTTTGTATGTTTTGTATTGTTTATAAAATATATATTTTCAGGTCTTTTTTCATAACTTAATTTCAATGTACTTGCAGCTTATACACCTATAATCAATATTATTAACAATCTAACATCACTCCAGTATTTATTGACAACATTCAAGCGCTAATTGTCTTTATTCCACTACTGAAGAAGCATGTCTCAAATCACCTCATATTTCAAACATTCAGCCTGACAAAGATATGTTGTATTATTCCATGCCTCAACAATCACATTTGCTTTTGCTTTTTTTTCCAATTCATGTAACATTTAGTTTTTGGGGGGTTTCTTGATGGAGAACATAACAACAAACAATGGAGTAAAACAAGTTTATAATTTGTATTGGATGTTGCATCAAATTGTTAATATTTGAATCAATGACATTTCCTTAAAATGCTCAGTCTTTCAGTTAAGTTTCTGTTTGTGCAAAGGCATATTTTGGTCCATCTTAGACTGAATTTATCTTCTACCTTGTCATTATAGCGCATGGTCCATCTACGTATGAAAAACAGTATCAATTCAGTGCATGGTATGTAAGTTTAGTATCACTTTTCAACCAACCCAGTGCATTTGTTGAAAATCAAAAATGTTTAAATGAACAATACATCAAAGGATCAAACTACTGAAAACTGAAACAGACAAATGGATCAAACAGATCAATCCCACTTTTCCAGCCTGCTGAAGGTGTGGTGGAGTGGTGAACACCACCCCCGGCTCTACCAGGGGCTTGAGGTGGTCTCCCACAGCTCTGCTTATGTCATGTTCTGTGGCCTTGCCGTTCCATTTCTTGACTGCCCCTGCAACACAGAAAGAAATATATTTAGTAATATTATATAAAACTCTCAAAGTAATGGATATGGAGCATTTATGGCCTCAGTTACACCTGGCACCTAAATGTGATTTCTGTCATCCGATCGCTCCATTAGGTTCAGATCTAACAGGATGGGCCTTTGACGCAGTCAGGCCACCAAATATGCATAAGCAATGTAAAGAGATGTGGGGAAAAGTAAATTCTACATAAATTACCTTCATAATATCAAAGAACAAATGTTTGTGTCTGGGGGAAAATTTACTTTCATACAGCCAAAAGGGGTGAGAAATTACACCAATATCAGTGGACAATTTGTACTAATGTAAATAAACATGGATGATGGAACATATTACCTTTTGCTTACGTGATGAACCATTAAGGGGACATAAATATTTACCATCTTTGACCTCTCACCTCTCTGGCTGTAGAAGTGTTCTTCCTAACCAGTCCCTCAACAGCTCTCTGACTGAGCTCCACCCTCACTGGGTCTTCAGAGGAGAGGAAGGCTGAGGAGGGATGGAAGGATGAATGGATCAGTCAGTCAATAAAGTGTAGAGCTGCTGTCTGACAAAATCACTATTTTAGTAGTTCATTAAAGGAAATAAGGCTTTATGACTGCTGAATACCAACTATTAATCACTTAGATCATGTATTTTCAGGTAGAGATAGATCCTTGGGAAGTCACTAGCCCGTTGAAGTTGACATTTACAATGGTTAAGGTAGGGTTGAGGGTAGGGATGTCCCAAGGATCCCAGATAGCATTGACCATTGTGCATTCTTCTGTCTCTTTTACATAGCAGGTGATGGGTTCTGACTTCTGAACTTGAAAAAAATTAAATATCCGTATAATGTGAAATTGAATGAAACAATAATGTATGTTGATGCTAATATGATGTACAATATTCCATGATGTTTCTATATGATAATAATAGCCTAATATATTTAATATATAACAGTTTCACTAATTCATTTTAATTAACTTTAATCATACACTACTGTTTTTTTTAACAGTTTCACTAATTAATTTTAATTAACTTAATTATTATGATTCAACATCAGTTCACCGTCTCACCTCATACTGTATTGGAGCAGCAGCCGCTGACTGCCCAGTTCACCGTCAGTTCGTTGATGCTTATCATCATGTTTTGAATCTGAGAGTAAATAGATCCGATTACAACTCCAAAAATGAAGGGTTCAACTGGAGTTGTTCTCTGATCCCAAAAGTTTCTTCAAAGAACCGTCGAGGAAGGGTAGTTAATTATTACAACTGAAAATATTAGATGCGAAACAAGTTAAAAAGGTTAAGTTGGGGTTTGATGTCGAAATAATAATTATAATAATATAACATACTAATAATGAATAACGAAGACAATGATGGTTTTCGTTGAATATAACGTTACTATAGTTAATTACAGTAGAAAGCCGTTGATCTAGCTAGATACCGTTACGTTAGATGTCCTAACTAGGCACAACAAGGTTTGGATTATTTCCCTCAACTATATTTGTTCCCATGTATTGTATATCGTTTCCATAAAGCCAACATGGCTTTACACTCTCATTAACGTAAGTTTCCAATCTAGAGCAGTTCTCAGTTTTGTGATAATGAACTAGCAAACGTTAACTAACTAAGTAAGGACGGTGACCTGTCCAGACGAGATGTACAAGGAACTGAATCGTCAATGGAGGTCTTCCTCTTTATATAGCCTGCTACAGCCTGCAACACTATTAACTCACAAGGGGGCATAACGTTACATGAACAATCCCATCCCATTTTGGAAACGTTACATGTCTGCGTTAAGTATCTTAATTATCTTTTCATTATCTTCTCAGAAATGAATCAAGTCCATTGAATGGATATCGACAAAACGAGATTTCAAGGACTAGCAGAGGTAGAGAGGCGAGGCAGGGGTGAGGACATCATCCTGCTATTTTGACAGTCCCTGAAGGACAATACAGAAGAGGGATTTTCTCTTATTCCTTCCCTTTCTCTAATGTATTTTGTAATAAAATTAGCAAGTGTAGTAAGATCAATGCTTTACTAGGACTGGAGACCACAGCAGCGATTCTGCTCTTGCCCTACCTCTTCAGGACCCGAGGGGTCTTTATGTCCATGACAAGGTATGCTTATGCACCAATCATCTGTTTCTTCATAAACATAGGTGTGCATGCTTATATAAAACTACAGCTGAACTTTTGTTATGGTCTTTGTTAATTGTATGTGTATTAATCTTTTCTTACTTTTGTTGACACAGATTTCACCGCTCTTCACTCCTTTACTGCACATCGGTGGAAATCCATTTCACCATGAGAGTGAAATCCCGCTGGCCTTTGATGGGGAGAACATCCACGCCCTCGAGGACGTCCCCATGGGACTTGGGGCTCTGCTTCGGCTGTATTAAAAAAAAAAATTCCCTTAAATTTCCCAAAAATGTCAGAAAAACACTTATGTTATTAAGTTACTGTGTTCTGGGGATAAGAGAAGTTGGGTGAAGTTACCAGGGCCGGTCATAAAGATGGCAAACTTTATGATATACACACTAAAGCTGAAAAATCTGCATTTATTACCAAGTCTACAATGTTGTTAGTTTACCTATGATTCATTTTTAATGTATGTTGTTTTTATGTTGTTTTTATTGTACATCATCATTTGTAAAAAAAATTGTGGATAAATTGTTTTGTAAATATTAATTCACATTTGTCGTGCCACTAAATAAACAATTAATTATTTAAGTCAAAATTGTCAATATTATTATAATATGTTTTTATAATGGAGGGAAGGTGGACAGGGAGTTAAAAAATGAACCCCAAATGTTCTTTGAGGAACCATGATAAGGGGTTCTTCAAATAACATATAGGTGTTCCCACAAAAGGTTCTTCAAATAACTGTTTTAGCTTTTTGTCTGAAAGTTATTTTCTCAACTGTGATACCAACTCCAGTCAGCAGATGGCGATGTGTGTCTTTCAGGTGATTCTGCCACTGTGACGTGTAATATTGTGGACTGGACGCTCCTTCAACATCAACAGTTGTATTCTAACACAGCTCAGGTGTCTGGGCAGCCAACTATATACTCCATTAACATCACATAGTACAGTTAGTATGAGTATTCTAACACAGCTCAGGTCTCTGGGCAGCCAACTATATACTCCATTAACATCACATAGTACAGTTAGTATGAGTATTCTAACACAGCTCAGGTGTCTGGGCAGCCAACTATATACTCCATTAACATCACATAGTACAGTTAGTATGAGTATTCTAACACAGCTCAGGTCTCTGGGCAGCCAACTATATACTCCATTAACATCACATAGTACAGTTAGTATGAGTATTCTAACACAGCTCAGGTGTCTGGGCAGCCAACTATATACTCCATTAACATCACATAGTACAGTTAGTATGAGTATTCTAACACAGCTCAGGTGTCTGGGCAGCCAACTATATACTCCATTAACATCACATAGTACAGTTAGTATGAGTATTCTAACACAGCTCAGGTGTCTGGGCAGCCAACTATATACTCCATTAACATCACATAGTACAGTTAGTATGAGTATTCTAACACAGCTCAGGTGTCTGGGCAGCCAACTATATACTCCATTAACATCACATAGTACAGTTAGTATGAGTATTCTAACACAGCTCAGGTCTCTGGGCAGCCAACTATATACTCCATTAACATCACATAGTACAGTTAGTATGAGTATTCTAACACAGCTCAGGTGTCTGGGCAGCCAACTATATACTCCATTAACATCACATAGTACAGTTAGTATGAGTATTCTAACACAGCTCAGGTGTCTGGGCAGCCAACTATATACTCCATTAACATCACATAGTACAGTTAGTATGAGTATTCTAACACAGCTCAGGTCTCTGGGCAGCCAACTATATACTCCATTAACATCACATAGTACAGTTAGTATGAGTATTCTAACACAGCTCAGGTGTCTGGGCAGCCAACTATATACTCCATTAACATCAAATAGTACAGTTAGTATGAGTATTCTAACACAGCTCAGGTGTCTGGGCAGCCAACTATATACTCCATTAACATCAAATAGTACAGTTAGTATGAGTATTCTAACACAGCTCAGGTCTCTGGGCAGCCAACTATATACTCCATTAACATCACATAGTACAGTTAGTATGAGTATTCTAACACAGCTCAGGTGTCTGGGCAGCCAACTATATACTCCATTAACATCACATAGTACAGTTAGTATGAGTATTCTAACACAGCTCAGGTGTCTGGGCAGCCAACTATATACTCCATTAACATCACATAGTACAGTTAGTATGAGTATTCTAACACAGCTCAGGTCTCTGGGCAGCCAACTATATACTCCATTAACATCACATAGTACAGTTAGTATGAGTATTCTAACACAGCTCAGGTCTCTGGGCAGCCAACTATATACTCCATTAACATCACATAGTACAGTTAGTATGAGTATTCTAACACAGCTCAGGTCTCTGGGCAGCCAACTATATACTCCATTAACATCACATAGTACAGTTAGTATGAGTATTCTAACACAGCTCAGGTCTCTGGGCAGCCAACTATATACTCCATTAACATCACATAGTACAGTTAGTATGAGTATTCTAACACAGCTCAGGTGTCTGGGCAGCCAACTATATACTCCATTAACATCACATAGTACAGTTAGTATGAGTATTCTAACACAGCTCAGGTCTCTGGGCAGCCAACTATATACTCCATTAACATCACATAGTACAGTTAGTATGAGTATTCTAACACAGCTCAGGTGTCTGGGCAGCCAACTATATACTCCATTAACATCACATAGTACAGTTAGTATGAGTATTCTAACACAGCTCAGGTCTCTGGGCAGCCAACTATATACTCCATTAACATCACATAGTACAGTTAGTATGAGTATTCTAACACAGCTCAGGTGTCTGGGCAGCCAACTATATACTCCATTAACATCACATAGTACAGTTAGTATGAGTATTCTAACACAGCTCAGGTCTCTGGGCAGCCAACTATATACTCCATTAACATCACATAGTACAGTTAGTATGAGTATTCTAACACAGCTCAGGTCTCTGGGCAGCCAACTATATACTCCATTAACATCACATAGTACAGTTAGTATGAGTATTCTAACACAGCTCAGGTGTCTGGGCAGCCAACTATATACTCCATTAACATCACATAGTACAGTTAGTATGAGTATTCTAACACAGCTCAGGTCTCTGGGCAGCCAACTATATACTCCATTAACATCACATAGTACAGTTAGTATGAGTATTCTAACACAGCTCAGGTGTCTGGGCAGCCAACTATATACTCCATTAACATCACATAGTACAGTTAGTATGAGTATTCTAACACAGCTCAGGTCTCTGGGCAGCCAACTATATACTCCATTAACATCACATAGTACAGTTAGTATGAGTATTCTAACACAGCTCAGGTGTCTGGGCAGCCAACTATATACTCCATTAACATCACATAGTACAGTTAGTATGAGTATTCTAACACAGCTCAGGTCTCTGGGCAGCCAACTATATACTCCATTAACATCACATAGTACAGTTAGTATGAGTATTCTAACACAGCTCAGGTGTCTGGGCAGCCAACTATATACTCCATTAACATCACATAGTACAGTTAGTATGAGTATTCTAACACAGCTCAGGTCTCTGGGCAGCCAACTATATACTCCATTAACATCACATAGTACAGTTAGTATGAGTATTCTAACACAGCTCAGGTCTCTGGGCAGCCAACTATATACTCCATTAACATCACATAGTACAGTTAGTATGAGTATTCTAACACAGCTCAGGTCTCTGGGCAGCCAACTATATACTCCATTAACATCACATAGTACAGTTAGTATGAGTATTCTAACACAGCTCAGGTGTCTGGGCAGCCAACTATATACTCCATTAACATCACATAGTACAGTTAGTATGAGTATTCTAACACAGCTCAGGTGTCTGGGCAGCCAACTATATACTCCATTAACATCACATAGTACAGTTAGTATGAGTATTCTAACACAGCTCAGGTCTCTGGGCAGCCAACTATATACTCCATTAACATCACATAGTACAGTTAGTATGAGTATTCTAACACAGCTCAGGTGTCTGGGCAGCCAACTATATACTCCATTAACATCACATAGTACAGTTAGTATGAGTATTCTAACACAGCTCAGGTGTCTGGGCAGCCAACTATATACTCCATTAACATCACATAGTACAGTTAGTATGAGTATTCTAACACAGCTCAGGTGTCTGGGCAGCCAACTATATACTCCATTAACATCACATAGTACAGTTAGTATGAGTATTCTAACACAGCTCAGGTGTCTGGGCAGCCAACTATATACTCCATTAACATCACATAGTACAGTTAGTATGAGTATTCTAACACAGCTCAGGTCTCTGGGCAGCCAACTATATACTCCATTAACATCACATAGTACAGTTAGTATGAGTATTCTAACACAGCTCAGGTGTCTGGGCAGCCAACTATATACTCCATTAACATCAAATAGTACAGTTAGTATGAGTATTCTAACACAGCTCAGGTCTCTGGGCAGCCAACTATATACTCCATTAACATCACATAGTACAGTTAGTATGAGTATTCTAACACAGCTCAGGTCTCTGGGCAGCCAACTATATACTCCATTAACATCACATAGTACAGTTAGTACTCCATTAGTATTCTAACACAGCTCAGGTGTCTGGGCAGCCAACTATATACTCCATTAACATCACATAGTACAGTTAGTATGAGTATTCTAACACAGCTCAGGTGTCTGGGCAGCCAACTATATACTCCATTAACATCACATAGTACAGTTAGTATGAGTATTCTAACACAGCTCAGGTCTCTGGGCAGCCAACTATATACTCCATTAACATCACATAGTACAGTTAGTATGAGTATTCTAACACAGCTCAGGTGTCTGGGCAGCCAACTATATACTCCATTAACATCACATAGTACAGTTAGTATGAGTATTCTAACACAGCTCAGGTGTCTGGGCAGCCAACTATATACTCCATTAACATCACATAGTACAGTTAGTATGAGTATTCTAACACAGCTCAGGTGTCTGGGCAGCCAACTATATACTCCATTAACATCACATAGTACAGTTAGTATGAGTATTCTAACACAGCTCAGGTGTCTGGGCAGCCAACTATATACTCCATTAACATCACATAGTACAGTTAGTATGAGTATTCTAACACAGCTCAGGTGTCTGGGCAGCCAACTATATACTCCATTAACATCACATAGTACAGTTAGTATGAGTATTCTAACACAGCTCAGGTGTCTGGGCAGCCAACTATATACTCCATTAACATCACATAGTACAGTTAGTATGAGTATTCTAACACAGCTCAGGTGTCTGGGCAGCCAACTATATACTCCATTAACATCACATAGTACAGTTAGTATGAGTATTCTAACACAGCTCAGGTGTCTGGGCAGCCAACTATATACTCCATTAACATCACATAGTACAGTTAGTATGAGTATTCTAACACAGCTCAGGTGTCTGGGCAGCCAACTATATACTCCATTAACATCACATAGTACAGTTAGTATGAGTATTCTAACACAGCTCAGGTGTCTGGGCAGCCAACTATATACTCCATTAACATCACATAGTACAGTTAGTATGAGTATTCTAACACAGCTCAGGTGTCTGGGCAGCCAACTATATACTCCATTAACATCACATAGTACAGTTAGTATGAGTATTCTAACACAGCTCAGGTGTCTGGGCAGCCAACTATATACTCCATTAACATCACATAGTACAGTTAGTATGAGTATTCTAACACAGCTCAGGTGTCTGGGCAGCCAACTATATACTAACACAGCCATTAACATCACATAGTACAGTTAGTATGAGTATTCTAACACAGCTCAGGTCTCTGGGCAGCCAACTATATACTCCATTAACATCACATAGTACAGTTAGTATGAGTATTCTAACACAGCTCAGGTCTCTGGGCAGCCAACTATATACTCCATTAACATCACATAGTACAGTTAGTATGAGTATTCTAACACAGCTCAGGTGTCTGGGCAGCCAACTATATACTCCATTAACATCACATAGTACAGTTAGTATGAGTATTCTAACACAGCTCAGGTGTCTGGGCAGCCAACTATATACTCCATTAACATCACATAGTACAGTTAGTATGAGTATTCTAACACAGCTCAGGTCTCTGGGCAGCCAACTATATACTCCATTAACATCACATAGTACAGTTAGTATGAGTATTCTAACACAGCTCAGGTCTCTGGGCAGCCAACTATATACTCCATTAACATCACATAGTACAGTTAGTATGAGTATTCTAACACAGCTCAGGTGTCTGGGCAGCCAACTATATACTCCATTAACATCAAATAGTACAGTTAGTATGAGTATTCTAACACAGCTCAGGTGTCTGGGCAGCCAACTATATACTCCATTAACATCAAATAGTACAGTTAGTATGAGTATTCTAACACAGCTCAGGTGTCTGGGCAGCCAACTATATACTCCATTAACATCAAATAGTACAGTTAGTATGAGTATTCTAACACAGCTCAGGTCTCTGGGCAGCCATTTTTTTAAACTAGGTTGCCCCTTTAAAAAAGCCATACAACAATCAATCAACCAATCTGCAGTTCAACCAATAACAAAGCTGTAATTACACCACTATTTTGGAAATAAGATGGATGGGGCTGGAGAAATGTAACTACTCTCAAATTCATAGACAGACCTATGGATAAAAGGACTGACCATCCATGATATCAACATTATAGTTTTAACCATGTTGAGGCTATACAGTGTTGGTTTACATTGTTTCTAAACATTGGAGTAAAAAAAAGCTTATTTGGGGATCTGATGGGGTAAACAGTTGAACTAAGCTCATGATGCATGCGTTATATTCTTCAAGAACCAATGCCTATAAATAAATAATTTACTCAAAATATGGATGTAGCAATGGCAAATTTCTCCTTTAACACCACACATCAGTTCAACAACCGCAGAGTTTGTGCTTCTGTTAAGACAGTACTTGCTATTCTGTTAAGACAGTACTTACTAGTGTTAATCAGGGCCCGTTCATCGTTAGAACCATCGGACGCCTTAAGATGCGTTTGGGAAACGGGGCCCGGATATCCAGTTTGCTCCTCTTCTTCATTGTTCGATGAGACAGTCACCTCCCCCTCCACTTCTTTCACTGAAACGTCGTCGCCCTCTTTCATTCTGAACGAGTCTTCCTCTTCTTTAACTGAGACGTCTTTCTCTTATTCTTTCACCGTAACAGCCTCAACCTCTACTTGTTTTTGTATTGTAACAGCCTCCTCCTCTTTCACGAGAGCTTCTTTCTCCATCCAGCAGACCTCCTCTTCTTCAGCAGGAACGTGGTTAAGTTTGAGACTGGAGCTATGAGGCATGTACTGAAGTCGCTAAGCGGTATAATTGAAAGCAGTGTCCCTTTATCAGCAGCACGTGATCAATGACGTCTGAAGAATAATTTCGTTGAACACCTGATTGGTTTTGATTAATTTGGGCTCGTTCGACATTGCAGCCGACAGTGCAGGTGGCTGCTGACTGCTGACTGACTAATTTACAAATCACCTTGCATCAGAAATAACTACTCATTATTATTTATAAATGTATATATGACATAAAGACTACGCTGCGGGACTTCATCTATACTAATGTGGCTGTTCTAAATTCTGTGTCTGAGTAATGAACCTATTTTTGACACAATTGGCTGGAAAAGAGCCAATGCTTCAGGAAGCTTTGTTTCCCCATCACTATTTTTCAGCATGTTTTCTGTGAATTAGACTACGGGAGTTTTGTAACATGTTCCACCTTGGCTTACTGTTAGTTGGGTTCTAACTGGTCTCCGGTAGTTGGTCTCGCTGACCATAACCGCGCTTGTTGGTTATGCTGTTTAGGCTAATAGCTAGTTGGCTAAATAGCTAACGTTAGCTGGCTGTCTAAGATAACTGCATGTAGCTAACATTCTTTGATTGGTTAGATGGCATTATATATTTCCAAAACTGTGGTTTACGTTAATCACCCAAGTCATGAGCGCAAATAATTTTGAACTTTAAGTTCTACATTTGAAGTTATTTATGTTGTAGTTGACATCATAGGGAATAGGCTGGTCCTGCATATTACTTCACACCTGACTTTGGCATTCTTCTGAATTCTGATTGGTTTAAAAAAATATATATATATTGTATTTGATATTTTATAAACAATACAAAACATACAAACATCAAACAATCATTCACTGCCCAGACCCACTAGAACACACCTCCATCTCCATTAACTACATCACACCTGCCCAGACCCACTAGAACACACCCCCATCTCCATTAACTTCATCACACCTGCCCAGACCCACTAGAACACACCTCCATCTCCATTAACTACATCTGCCCAGACCCACAGCGTCCAGCGCATCAGCACCATTTTATTTCTCTCCGTCACTTTCAACTTTTAGATAATAAAGCATTTTACCTTTCTATTGAATTAACAACAGAGGATTGGTTGATTTCCAGGTTTGAACTATAATATTTAAGATGACTGATTAGAAAGGTATCATCCAACCATCGGGTATCTCACTGCATCCTCATATGCCATGTCTTGAAATATGCAGACAGACCTATTTAAAGTAAATGTACATTATAACACTGTACTTCTGACAGCCAACGTTCTAACTCCTCCCCTAACTTTATGACATCGTAACATTCCCAGAAGGATTATTGAGTCATTGTTAGTTTTACACTTAAGACATAACTGTCGTTATGCTGTAGAATTTGTGAATTTGACATGTCAGTTGGAATAATGATAGATTTCTGGAGGTACCCTTGTCACTACAACCAATCAGTGAGCAGCTTCCCTTCCCCCACATCTCAGGCAGTTCTGTTACTCACAACACTTCCTCTGCTTTCCTCAACAATGGAGAAGCCCCCTGAGCTAAAGCCTTGCCATTTTTACAAATAGGAAATAATATTTCATGTTTTACTCGTACCTCAGCCAGCATTGTGAATGTTGTCTGAGGCGGTGACATACTAGACCATGGCAGTAAATCTAATACTTAGGTGTTTTTAGTTACGCATGAAAGGTCTGTGGTGGTTATGTGGTTATATGTTACTGACCTTGGAATACATTTCTGGACATGCTGGCAGGGTCTGAATCAAACCCAATGTCCACCTGGCACACTGGCAGGGTCTGAATCAAACCCAATGTCCACCTGGCACACTGACAGGGTCTGAATCAAACCCAATGTCCACCTGGCACACTGATGTATTGTTACACCATGTAGGCGCAGTATAGACCTAGTCTGTTCATTATATACACCATGCGTTTCCTCCCTCCAGACAGCAGATGGCAATAAGTGTCTTTCAGGCGATGTTTCTACTGTGACTTTTAATCTAGTGGACGGAACGCTTCTTCAACAACTGCAGCCACCTCGGTAGCTCGCTAGACAACAACGTCGGAACATTCAAGTTTTTTAGACAATTTCGTGGTTTATTTGCCACTATGATTTAAACATACTTATGTGGAAACAACTAGATACCACATTTAATACCCCATTTAATTTAATATTTACGTTTAAGTCAACTTGCTGGCTGGTTAAGTTAGCACTAATACTAATACTAATACTAATACTAATACTCGCTAATACTAACTAGCTATTATTTCCGAACATGAGTTCACTAAGCTACTCTCCTCCTGTTAAAGAAGAGGGGGTCTGCTGGACGGAGAAAGAAGCTCTCGTGAAAGAGGAGGAAGAGGAGGCTGTTACAATACAAAAACAAGTAGAGGGTGAGGCTATTACCGTGAAAGAAGAAGAGAAAGACGCCTTCAGAGTGGAGAATGAAGACATTTTTGGCATGAAGAATGAAGAGGGGGAGATTACTGTCACATTAGAGGAGGACGAAGACTGGAGATCTGATTAACACCAGTAAATACAGTGAGTATTGTCTTATAAAACAGGGACATTGATCTGATTAACACCAGTAAATACAGTGAGTATTATCTTATAAAACAGGGACATTGATCTGATTAACACCAGTAAATACAGTGAGTATTATCTTATAAAACAGGGACACAAACTCTGCAGTTGTTGAAGTAATGTGTGATTTTTAAAAGGCCGTTCTACATTGTTGATGACGTCCTCCAGTGATAAAAAAAAAAACTTTTCCTGTTGAAAGTGATATATAAATACAGTAAGAAAAATAGTATTTTTTAGACAACTGCAAACTTGGAGTGAGTGATGTCATAGTAAGTCCTTCAATGAGTTGGCTTGATGGGGAGTTGTGATGTCATCCAATAGGTGATGGATCTTCATGTGAATATTCATTATTCTTTTTAAAATCCTTCCTGTTCTGTCAAGTTGGATGTTCATCATTGCTAGAAAGCCATTTTCAAGTTTTGCCATAGACTTTCAAGACGATTTAAGTCCAAACTGTAACTAGGCCACTTGGGAACATTCAATGTCATCTTGGTAAGCTCCTCCAGTGTAGATTTGGCCTTGAAGTTTAAGTTATTTTCCTGTTAGGACAGTTTTTTTGGTATTCAGATCTCTGAAATGCTCTCTAACTACGTAACATTTAGTGTCTCCTTATATTACGATGGGAAAACAGTTTTCATGGGCACAGAAATCCTAAATCATTTCAGAGTTGGCTAAATCCAATGGTTCTAACTGAGAGTCACCTTAACTTTATTGACAACACCCAAATCGATACTGTCATTACGCGGTTCTTCAATAATTACACATCGTTATTTAATAGTCTAGCTGTTTAGTTACAGTCACATGGGGCCAGGAAATCAGGGTAGCCTAGTGGTTAGAGTGTTGGACTAGTAACCGAAAGGTTGCAAGTTCGAATCCCTGAGCTGACAAGGTACAAATCTGTCATTCAGCCCCTGAACAGGCAGTTAACCTACTGTTCCTAGGCCGTCATTGAAAATAAGAATTTGTTCTTAATTAACTGACTTGCCTAGTAAAATAAAGGTAAAAAAAATAAAAAATAATGTTCAGCTGATCCAGGAAATCATTTTCTGAATGACAGTCACATGACAAACATCACGACCTACAACAAGCAAAGTGCTTCTTCATTCATTACTCTGGTAAAGACAGTTATGCTCCACGTTGGATCCAACATCCCTAACAAATTCATGTTTATAATGTGTTATTGTCTACTTGATTTACAGTAGGGTCTCGTTAGTATGTTTGGACACAGAGTTTCTTACCTGTTAATGTGTAGAGAACTGTTCCTTGATGCTTAGTACAACACATAGAGCTATTTTCCTATATTTGTTGTTAGGTGAAGTTATGGGTCCTACAGTAGGTCTATGTTATTGTTATGGGTCCTAGAGTACACTATGTGTGTCATGCAACAACAACCAAAGTGCTTCTTCATTCATTACATAGGTCTATGTTATTGTTAGGTGAAGTTATGGGCCAATTTGGCAAACAACCCTGATTGTCAGGCTGATGGAAAAGCCAAAGAGCATTTTACTGGTTGAAGTGTTTTTTAAGTACAAAGAGGTTGATTTGCGATGACGACACAAACATTATATTAAGCAGGACGTTCAAACGAGCCTTACAATTTTAATCCAAAGTAGTGTGAAATGCTCTCATAAGCAACCTGGAAATGGAGGTTGCTCCCCTGAGTTTTCTCCCATTCACATTCAGAATACATTGTGAAAAAACAAAATCTTTGCTCACAATTTTTGCTCCAGGCAGATATACTTCATCCAAAACTATTTGGTTTCCTCATTAGGGGGATGAGTTTCTACCACCAAATTGTATGTGCATCGCCCTCGTGTCGCAATTTTAGCAAACACAGAAAGGTGCCTATTTTGTAGACCAAAAGGCGTCTGGCACACTTCTAAGGATTTCAACAACTTTAATAACTTATTTCTAGCCTACAATCATCGATGTTACTACTAATGTGAAAACAAGACAAAATAGGACTATTCTTGCTCATTTTAAGACCATTGTCAAATAATCATTACATTCATTACAGACAACAATTGTTGTACAACATCATGGCTACGCTGTTGGCATCACCTTTTACAATGGATTTCCGCTGTTGTGGGCTTTTAACCATCTGTCTGACTTTGTTGTTCACACAGGAGAGAGACGGGACTACCGTGGGTCCTCTGGGGAGCCTCAACAACCTCATGACGCTGACGAGGCAGAGAAGAGTCTCTCCACATTAGAACACCCCAAGAAACACCTGCAGAGATCCACAGGGAAGAGAACTCTCTGCTGTTCTGACTGTGGGAAGAGATTCACCTCATCAGGCATTACAATTCATCAGCGAACACACACAGGGGTGAAATCTTATAGCTGTGATCAATGTGGGAAGAGTTTTACTACATCTGGCTCTCTGACGTTACACCAGAGAACACACACAGGAGAGAAACCTTATAGCTGTACTCAATGTGGGAAGAGTTTTACTCAGCTCAGCAGCCTAATAACACACCAGAGAATACACACAGGAGAGAAACCTTATAGCTGTACTCAATGTCGGAAGAGTTTTACTAATCCATCCGGCCTGATATCACACCAGAGAACACACACAGGAGAGAAACCTTATAGCTGTACTCAATGTGGGAAGAGGTTTACTCAACAAAGCAACCTGATATCACACCAGAGAATACACACAGGAGAGAAATCCTATAGCTGTGATGAATGTGGGAAGAGTTTTGCCCAATCTGGAGCACTGACAGTGCACCAGAGAGTACACACAGGAGATAAACCTTATAGCTGTGGTCAATGTGGGAAGAGTTTTGGTCAATCTGGAGATCTGAGAGTGCACCAGAGAACACACTTAGGAGAGAGACCTTATAGCTGTGATCAATGTGGGAAGAGTTTTTCCCAATCTGGAGCGCTGACAGTGCACCAGAGAATACACACAGGAGAGAAACCTTATAGCTGTAGTCAATGTGGGAACAGTTTTGCTGCATCAAGAACTCTGACTCAACACCAGAGAATACACACAAGAGAGAAATCCTTTGTCTGTGAATAATGTGGGAAGAGTTTTGGTCAATCTGGCCATCTGGTATCACACCAGAGAGCACACACAGGAGAGAAATCTTATAGCTGTGATCAGTGTGCCAAGAGATACTTTAATAAAAGATCTCTGATCAAACATCAGAAAATACATACATGAATGAGTTATTTCATGATACCAATGAAAACATGACACAATGTAGAATGTTTTAACATTGTAGAGGACGTATTTTAATGACGTCACAATGTAGAACCCTAAACATTTGTCCCCTGTTCTATTGATTTAAGGATGTACACATTACTCCCAGATTCAGTGTGGTTTTTGAGCTGTTAGCTTTAACAGGACATGCAACCCCATCTCTCTCCTCTTCCACAAATTATTTTAGCATGATATCGATGAGTTATAACAAATAAGTGTTGTGTTCCTTTGTTTAGTGACTCCTAAATTTAAATGCCTCACTCCAAAATGTAGCTGACTGTCTTCTGCAGGTTGTCCTCTAACCAGTGAGGTGAAATATATCTCCCATTTCCATGTGTTTGTTTGTGTTAGTTTCAACAGCACGTACAACCTAATTTCCCCTCTAATCAATATCAGTGATTTATTGCTACTTGTCAAAACAACAGTGTTTTTGGTGCTTGTGCAGTTTATAAGGAGCTTGTTTTAAAAATTACAAGTAATATGATTATTGTGGCAGATGTTTGTGTATATAGCACATTTTATGTTTAGGTTTTCAATTTATCCCAAACTGTTTCTGCATATTGGTTATTGGTTTGGAGACATTAAAACTGTGTTTTGACATTGGGGATATCCCACCTAGCAAAATGTCATTGAAAAGACGTTGAAAATGAGACTGTAACCGAATATTTAATATTTACATTTCATGTAACATTTAGTAATCATAATTATTTATGCAACCAACTGACAATTTTTGGGTACAATTATATTGACGTTGTTGCCCTGCTTTTAAAATATCAGGGTTAATTTTCCAGCCTGCTGAAGGTGTGGTGGAGTGGTAAACACCACCCCCTGCTCTACCAGGGGCTTGAGGTGGTCTCCCACAGCTCTGCTTATGTCATGTTCTGTGGCCTTGCTGTTCCATTTCTTGACTGCCCCTGTAACACAGAAATAAATACATTTAGTCATATTATATAAAACATTAAAAGTAATCGATATGGAGCGTCTATGGCCTCAGTTACACCTGGCACCTAAATATGACTTCTGTCATCTGATCACTCCAAGCTGCATTAGGTTCAGATCTACCAGGATGGGCCTTTGACAGTCTGGATGCAGTCAGGCCACTGAATATAAATAAGCAACGTAAAGTGGTGGAGTGAATGAGTGGGGAAAAGTACATTCTACACAAATGACCATAATAGCAAAGAACAAATGTGTGCCTGAGGGGAAATTAACTTTCATACAGCCAGAAGGGGTGAGAAATTACACCAATATCAGTGGACAATTTGTACTAATGTAAATAAACATGGATGATGGAACATATTCCCTTTTGCTTACGTGATGAACCATTAAGGGGACATAAATATTTACCATCTAAACCATATTTGACCTCTCACCTCTCTGGCTGTAGAAGTGTTCTTCCTAACCAGTCCCTCAACAGCTCTCTGACTGAGCTCCACCCTCACTGGGTCTTCAGAGGAGAGGAAGGCTGAGGAGGGTTGGAAGGATGAATGGATCAGTCAGTCAATAAAGTGTAGAGCTGCTGTCTGACAAAAAAATTAGTAGTTCATTAAAATAAATAAGGCTTTATGACTGCTGAATACCAACCTATCAATCACTTAGATCATGTATTTTCAGGTAGAGATAGATCTTGGGACGTCACTAGCCCGTTGAAGTTTACATTTAAAATGGTTAAGTTGTGGATTAAGGTTAGGGTTTAGGGTAGGGATGTCCCAAGAATCCCAGATAGCATTGACCATTGTGCATTTGTAACCGATGTGAAATGGCTAGCTAGTTAGCGGGGTGTGCGCTAATAGCGATGGTAACGATGTTTCGTGGGAGGCAGTTGTTTATGTGTGCAGAGTCCCTGGTTTGAGCCCAGCTAGGGGCGAGGAGAGGGACGGAAGCTATACTGTTACACATTCTTCAGTCTCTTTTACGTAGCAGGTGTAAAAGAAACACAGCCATGACAAGTAGGCGCTCAGGTCATTATGGTCATTGTAGTTTAAAAAAATAGCATCTAATTATGCGTAACTGTATGTGGGGTTGTTAGAGAAGAATGTGATTGTCAGCCCTAACAATCCATTCTAGCATCTCATCAGGCTCTGAAAAAGTCTTCATTGATGACGTGTTCTTTCTATTCCAGGGGACAGCAGAGGAACTTCATCGATTCCACTCCTTCATCAATACAAGCAGTGAACATCTGAAATTCACCCTCACCTTTGCTGTGCATGAAACAAGTTACCCGATGGTTGGACGATACTTTTCTCATCAATCATCTTAAATGCCATACTTAAAAAACTGGAAATCAACCATTATGTATTTCCAAAACGTTGGTTTACTTTAATCACTCAAGTCATGAGTGCAAACGATTGGTTTAATTTAAAGTTCTACATTTGAAGTCATTTCTGTTGTAGTTAACATCATAGGTAAGGACAGGTTTTGCTTACCTTATTTATGGTGCACCTTTAGATCAGTTTCCCGAGTTGAGTAGAATTGTTGTCCACCCCCCGAGAATCAAATCACCCGTCCTTCTCGAATCTCCCTCTCCACGCGCTCAACCCTCTCTCACATCCAATCTGCCCGCTTCGACTGGACCGTTAGTTAACCATCCTCTGCGTACCATTTCTGTTAGCAATTGGATATGTAGATGGGTGAGCCGGTCAAGGATCGATTCAGACTAAGTGGTAAATTTTATGACAAGTAAACAGTTTATTCAGAGTGAAAATATGTATTACAACGTAATTACGGCTCTTCCGTTAGTTCGTGTGGAACGGCAGGCAGAGAGCGTAAACAGTCAGCACAGCTCTTATATACGTCACAGAAAGTAGGTTGACCCTAGGAAGATCGGATCTCCGGAAGGAAGATCGGATCTACGGTGACTGGCTGACTGATTTATAAATAATAATGAGTAGTGTAAGGAATTGCTATTTCGTATGCAGGTGACTAACTTACTGCTAATTACATGGCTACAACTCACAGTAAAGCCTGTGGAGTCCCCTACAGGATAGCTCCCACATTACACACAATCTCCTTTTAATTTTAACCGAACACTGTGTGCCCGAAGAAGATCCTACGATGATGGACAGACAACTGAGCCAATGGCGGAAGACTACAGACTACAACCAGCTGAACCAATCCGGAGATCCGATCTTCCTAGGGTCAACCTACTTTCTGTGACGTATATAAGAGCTGTGCTGACTGTTTACGCTCTCTGCCTGCCGTTCCACACGAACTAACGGAAGAGCCGTAATTACGTTGTAATACATATTTTCACTCTGAATAAACTGTTTACTTGTCATAAAATTTACCACTTAGTCTGAATCGATCCTTGACCGGCTCACCCATCTACATATCCAATTGCTAACAGAAATGGTACGCAGAGGATGGTTAACTAACGGTCCAGTCGAAGCGGGCAGATTGGATGTGAGAGAGGGTTGAGCGCGTGGAGAGGGAGATTCGAGAAGGACGGGTGATTTGATTCTCGGGGGGTGGACAACAATTCTACTCAACTCGGGAAACTGATCTAAAGGTGCACCATAAATAAGGTAAGCAAAACCTGTTAAATCAAACTTTGCATATTGTCGTATAGTCTGCCTAAATTTTGATCAGTATTTCCGAGTAAGTATGAATTCTTGTGTAAATTTATAATTTGCTGACGAGTCGAAAAGAACAGTGTAAGTGAAGATATGTAGAAACAAGCCAGCGACGGCTGGTGTGATATGAATCAATGATGAGATATCAGTCACAGTCTGATAGCTTTCAATGATGAGAGATCAATTAAAGGCCTAAAAAGTTCCAATAGGGATCGGACATATATATAAATTCAGTTCCGATAGGGGTTGGACATGCGCATCAATGCTGATAGGGGTTAGTGCGATAGGGATCGGGAATAGAGAGATTCGCCGATAGGGATCGGCTTTCAGGGGTCAGAGAGATCGTGTATTAACGTGTATTAATTCTGATAGGGGTTAAATTCGATAGGGATCAGTAGGGGATAGAATTGGATTCTAGAGTTGAATTCTATCCAGTAAATCCGCTTAGCTCGGTCTGATAGGGGTCGAATTAATAGAGGTCAGAGATATAACCTGTAATTGTATGTTTTGTCTATTTGTAACTGTTTATATTAAAATGCAAAGTGGTTGTAATTGTTTCCATTAAGATTGTTGGTTGTTACATAGAGAGAAAGAGGCAGAAAAGAACAAAAATCACGTATTTAAGAAAGAGGGGTCAGATACGAAGGGAGCGAGATTAATGAGAATCCTAATTGAGGGAAAACTTTGGGCGTTTAAATTAGTGCTATTTTCTGTTGTTCAGATGCCGGAGTAACACACGCAGATAACTGAAAATTGGGTCTATTTGCGGAGAATCTCAGTGGTGGAGTTCTCGCCTGCCACGTGGGAGGCCGGGGTTCGGTTCCCAGCTGAGGTGTAAAGAATAGTTATATATATCTGAGTTTTTGGTTGTAATTGAACTGGTTGTTTTGCAGAGAAAGTTATAGTAAAGATGAAGTTTTTAAGCACTATTAAAATAATCTACAAAATCTGGGAAATTGAGCTCTAGAAACTGATTAGAGTGTCCACTTCTGGTTATCTTACCCTAACGATGTAACTATAGAACGCATATTGGATTATCTCCATCTGGGTGAAACATGTTAAATTAAACTGCCCTTAAAGTCTGAACATGTAATAATTTTTCTTCCCAGTATGAGAGAAGTTGCGGGATTTATTGAATAAACTGTTTTCCATAAAGTTAGAGAATTCGAGGGATGCTCGATGTAATTTATAATGTTGTACAAAGCCTAAGGTTTTCCATCAAACTAATTATCATTGCGTGATTAATGTGAAGTAGTAAAGTAACTGAAATACGTTGCATAAGTAAACAATCTACTTTCAATTAAAAGGCGCATCTGTTTCCTAGTCATTAGTGTCGACTTTATTCTTTGATTGCTAATATGTGCAATTTGGAATTTGAGAATCATAGCTGGAGTAACGTTCGTACTATTAAAATTGGGCTATTATTTTTCTGGGAATTACCGATAGTGACTTGTTTAGATTTTCCTTTGTAAATGGGGTTTATATCCGGAGTAATTTTAGATATTCACAATAGCATTGGTGGTTCAGTGGTAGAATTCTCGCCTGCCACGCGGGAGGCCCGAGTTCCATTCCCAGTCATGGCGCTGGCTGAATTCAGAGTTTTTGATTGTAAATAATCTATTTGAAGGATTGCCTGGAAAGTTATGGTCGCTAGTGTTTGTATAAGAGATAAATTGAACGTTTTCAATAGATTGTTTAGGTTAAATTGATAGACTATTTCAATTTAAAATAATAACGAAGCGAATTCCGATGCAAGACGATATCTGTTCACTAGATGATCTGCTGGAATAATGTATTGAGAATTGGGTCGTATTTAAATTACTGTATCAATAGAGAAGACAGTGATTTGAATCAAATTAATTCTGAATAATAACGAGGGAACAATTACGATAGATTTGTGTCCATCGAAATGTTTTTATAAGATTAGCGAATTGAGAGATGTTGATTGATGTTGTAAACTCTAATTCAGGATTCAACAGATGTGATAAATTAGGTTTGGTTTATCGAACCCGAAATACTGTTGTTGCAGAAGGCCAACCATTATTTACAATGAGTTGAAAATCGTTGCGAAATGAGTCAAGATTGAGCGCTTGTTGATGACATCACTCGCGAGGTTTCCGTCGCCACGGAAATGATGTCTTGACTGGGGGTGACAGAGAAAATGGTTAGTGTCCTTTAAAAGGAGTATGTAAATCGTCAGGAAAGATGCTAAAAACTAGCAGCTGATTCGCTGGGTGGGTATCATTGATTTGTGGCGTTTATTTGGACTGTAATTGGGCCGTGAGAGAGAGGGATTGGATGTCTGAGTCATAAAACATCGTGATGGTGGATTCTGATGGTTGTTGATTCTTGGTTTGATCGTTTGAATAGCACCAGTGAATTTGAGCACTGTTTCCATTATGTGGAACGGTGTCAGGGTATTAATGGTGAAAAGTAACCTATATGGTAAAACATAATTGTACATGTTTCGGTAAACTAGCGAGGTTGAATTTGGTTATTTGAACATTTCCCTTGATACGTAGACATACGTAACAGGGGCAAGTTGTTTTTCCTTGAGGAACACGCAGATGGTGTTTTGTTATATTGAGATGTAAATGTGAGTTGAAGGAGCCAAGGGAAAATACGTTATTTTTATTAAATATCAGGGATTATAATATTGGGGAGAATGAGGCCATAAACGACCAAATTGGAAAGGCCTGGAAGTTTTGATTAATCATTAAGGTTTGCAAATATATACACATAAAACATTTGTTAGGACTATTTGTTTTGGTGCAAAGGTATTTTAAAGAGACACGCTCAAATATGGAACTTTATGAGTTTTTATTTTATGAGTTTTAAATTACACAAGTGAATTTGGATTTTAAGGATAAAGGGTTCTTTAATATGTCTAGTGTAGTATAGACCTTGACTATAAAAGGGTGGGTTGACTCATGGACCTTATCATGACTGTCTTCTAAGGTCTGATCAGCCTTGGGGAGAGTCATTGGTATAATGAATGTGGTCATATTGAGTACTAGTTTTAAGGTAAATTCATTATAAAGGAGTTTAGGTTAGGAGGTTAGGATAGGATATATATTAAGCCAATAGGGCAGGGAATTACATAGAAAAATAAGTTTCAGTTCTTAGGGGTGATAAATCACTGTAGACAAGGAATTCTGCACTCTGCAACATATATTAAATTCATGTTATTGTCAGATAGAATACTGAGAGTCCTTGAAGGAAGGATTTTGATATGATAAGCATTTGTTTTGAATTTTTTTTGACCATTAGGGGTTTAAAAAAAAAATAATAATAATAAAAAAAAAATAGTATTATATTTAACAGGTATATAGGACATCTGTGATGATTTAGGATTATTGTTAGGTTGATTAAGGAAATGTAAGGACTTTAGAGATTGACACTCATAGACATAATTTTGGATAAAGTCAAACAGTTAGAAGCTTAGTGGTATTTGAGAAATATGAGAGAAAAGGTTTAAATTGGTAAATATATATTTAAGAAAATATATAAGTAGCGCAGATAGTTCTTAAGTAGATAAGAAACTTGACAGGGAATTGGTACTGGATTGACGCCCAAGGGAGAATTGGACATGTGGAAAACTAAAAGGGGCTCCTTCATGATGTCAGACATAAGGATAATATACTAATCTTACCTAAGTCAGTATTTAGAGTAGGTAAGGTTGATACCTGGGCAGAGTCAGGTATCAAAGGGGGATGGGTAAATTGTGGTCTAGGATAGGATGGGGCTTATTGGATAGGAAACTTTAAAAAATGTAAGCTAACAATTGGGAATAGAAGTTAAAGATATAATCAGATAAAACATATGAGAAATTGTTTGTTAACCAAGCCTGTATGTCCAGGATTGTATGCATTACAGGTGAACTACAGGTGAAGTCCCTCAATCCAGTCCCAGAGGCTTGGGGACCATAGAAGACCCCTGGTGACAGCTAGCTGAAAGAGCTACCCAGATTCATATCGCACGGCGGAAGGGTAAGACATTTTTTCACTGTCGGACAATAAACAGAGTTCGGGAGAAGAACTGGAATTAACAGAATTCCGGGGGCCAACTCTCGAATGAAGTAACCCTACCTGTCCTATCACCCCTGTTTTTGTTCATAGAAGTGAAGATGTGTCTGGCTCTGGCTAAGTGATGTGTATTTTGTTCCAAAATAAGCATAAGAATCCCTAGATCTGGGTAGACAAGAAGTTAGAGTAGAGATTACATGATAACCGACTTAGGACAGTTCTAGGATTGGAGAAGAGGGTATCCTGATAGCATGGAGGATCCCACAAGGGTGGATAGGTTTTCCATGATATGGGGAAACCTGGGAGCAATGTTGAACTTTGTAAAGGTGATGAAATCCTACTAACCATCAAAACTATTAAGCTCTCTGATGCAGGCACTCACACCCTCGGACTACAAAGGACGAGGACAGACATGATGGGTGTGTTTTCTATCAAGGTACTGCCAAGACCAGAGGTGGCCGGACACACTCCTCTACCACCACTGTGTTAAAAATACCATTCAGGTAATTAATGATAGAGACTATTCGGCTATTGATCAATTAGAAACTGAGACTGGTTTTGATAGTAGGGACAATTTGTGGCTGTCTTATATGAGGTACACAGCTAAAACCCTGAGAGGAAAGGACTGTATTATTTCTGTAGGAGAAGGAGAGGGGTGGTTGTGTATTTTGAGAAGTTTTTACCAGGTTAAGCCCAATTCAACCCTCTGTTCCTCTTTGAGCCTTGTGTTTCCTGCAGTACCTCCTCATCGGGCCTCTTGGGGTGTTGAGGCATATGGGGGCAATTACGAGTGCATCACGGGTACAGGTAATGGCATTGATTATGGGAGATTGCCTGAAGCTGATTGCAGGAGTAACATAACCATTAATTCCACTTGGCCAGTTACAGGCCTAAACCAAACTAGTGGTCTGGCTGATGTATGGTGGATGAGTGAAGCCAAAAGAGGGCTGAGACCCATTCTTAGAGGAGAATGGCAAGGTACGTGTGGTCTGACCAGTTTGATAATTCCACTGACCATTGTTGATGTTGTTGCTGAACAGCTGCTGAGTTCTGTAACCAGGGGACCTGAAAACATTCCATCCCATGGGAGACAAATGTAGTAGTGCTCCATGGACAGAGGATGTAGTTGACATACACACTAACCTGTTGGGAGTGCCAGTGGGGATTCCTCATGAGTTTCAGGCCTTGGGTAGGAATGATGGACTCTGGCACTTACTACCTACTATGGGTCCAGCCATGGTGGATGCTGGACAGACTGCATGGATTAATTATATCTACTATGACCAACAGCGTTTTGTGAATTACTCCCGTGATGCACTCACTAGTATGTCTGAACAGCTTGAGGCCACATTTGGGGTTTCCAGACAGAATAGACTTGCCTTGGATATGCTTCTTGCCAGTCGGTGGGACGTCTTCAAGATGTTCGGTAAACAATGTTGCACGTATATTCCTAATACCAGTCCAGATGATAGTTTTTAAACTTCACAATCTAAGGCGGGGTTGATGCACTATCTGCTAAGATGAGGTCCACGGGGGGGGTGGAGGAGTCTGTTCTCTTGGCCTGGTTTGGTAAGTACACTGATATGATGGTTACTGGATTTCTGACCCTAATTCTTGTATTATTTGTTATTGATGTGATGTGCTGCTTGCATCATACTGTGTTTTGACAAGTCTGTTACAGATGTGGTGAGGGCTTCAGGCATGATGCCTTTGCTTGATGCTCCAGTTGGCGATGCTGATACGGACGCATGCTTTCAGGGGAGGATGGGACTGGTACCACCTGGTACAGGATAGAAGTAGCTGAGAGGACCAGATGGTTTCTAATAATTCTTTACTCTGTTTTCCATGACCAAAGTTTTATCCTACATCTTACATGTCAATAACAATAAAGTTTTATCCTGTTTTTGATAAGTGACACCCTTGGGGGGAACAAAGGCATACAACAAAGGCATATATAACTTGTAATTAGTAATAAACTGTTTATTATTTTCATGAAATGCTATGACTGCTGAAATAAAGGATAATTGAGTGACACCCTAGCAGGAGTAAAAAGGGGGATCCAGTTGCTTTTATTGATTAAGCTTCTCCATTGTATGTCGTGTCCCATCTGGGATGGGAAGAGGGGGAAATTATTTTTCTTTGTGGGCCATTTCCGGATAGACATACCTAGTTTAGGATATTTTTCCTTTTTGGATTATGTCTTCGTTTTTGCTTGGAGTAATGTATCTGGACTATATCACATCTCTTAGGAGATGT
This sequence comes from Oncorhynchus nerka, assembly GCF_034236695.1. Lineage (NCBI taxonomy): Eukaryota > Metazoa > Chordata > Actinopteri > Salmoniformes > Salmonidae > Oncorhynchus > Oncorhynchus nerka. Next base: position 125,478 of record NW_027040210.1, on the reverse strand, counting down.
GAAGAGAGGGTATCAGAAACTTTTTCCTGCTGGAAAAAGTGGGCTAATGTGGACAATCATTTTACTTTTATTTTGAGCTGTTCTCCGCTCTGTTAAATGAGGGTTGTAAGTTCCTAGGTGGCTGGTAGCCAACTTAGTACATAGTGGGATTGAATGGAGAACATGATGGTAATACATAAATATCTATTTCTGTTTAATACCGTGCCTTATTTCATAGTCCTTATGGGAGAAGTTTCTCTTTGTGTCTGGATCCAGTTAGGTTGTGTCACGTCTCTGGTGAGACGTGAAGAGAGGGTTTTGTAAGGAATTGCTATTTCGTATGCAGGTGACTAACTTACTGCTAATTACATGGCTACAACTCACAGTAAAGCCTGTGGGGTCCCCTACAGGATAGCTCCCACATTACACACAATCTCCTTTTAATTTTAACCGAACACTGTGTGCCCGAAGAAGATCCTACGATGATGGACAGACAACTGAGCCAATGGCGGAAGACTACAGACTACAACCAGCTGAACCAATCCGGAGATCCGATCTTCCTAGGGTCAACCTACTTTCTGTGACGTATATAAGAGCTGTGCGGTTATGATGCAAGGTGATTTGTAAATTAGTCAGTCAGCAGTCAGCAGCCACCTGCACTGTCGGCTGCAATGTCGAACGAGCCCAAATGAATCAAAACCAATCAGGTGTTCGACGAAATTATTCTTCAGACGTCATTTATCACGTGGTGCTGATAAAGTGAGACTGCTTTGAATTATACCGCTTAGCGACTTCAGTACATGCCTCAGAGCTCCAGTCAACTTAACCCCGTTCCTGCTGAAGAAGAGACGGTCGTCTGGATGGAGAAAGAAGCTCTCGTGAAAGCGGTGGAGGAAGAGGAGGCTGTTACAATACAAAAACAAGTAGAGGTTGGGGCTGTTACCGTGAAAGAAGAGAAAGACGTCTCAGTTAAAGAAGAGGGAGACTCGTTCAGAGTTAATAAAGAGGGGGACGACGACGTTTCAGTGAACGAAGAGGAGGGGGAGGTGACTGTCACATCGGAAAATGAAGAAGAGGAGGAAACTGGATATCTCGGCCCGGTTTCCCAAGCGCATCTTAAGGCGTCCGATGGTTCTAACGATGACGGGGCCCTGATTAACACTAGTAAGTACTGTCTTAAAAACAGGAGCACAAACTCTGCAGTTGTTGAACTGATGTGTGGTGTTAAAGGGGAAATTTGCAATTGCTACATCCATATTTTGACTTTTAAATTATTTATTTATAGGCATTGATTCTTGAAGACTATAACGCATGCCTCATGAGCTTAGTTCAACTGTTTACCACATCAGAACCCCAAATAAGCTTTTTTTTACTCCAATGTTTAGAAACAATGTAAACCAACACTGTATAGCGTCAACATGGTTAAAACTATAATGTTGATATCATGGATGGTCAGTCCTTGCATCCATAGGTCTGTCTATGAATTTGAGAGTAGTTACATTTCTCCAGCCCCATCCATCTTATTACCAAAATAGTGGTGTAATTACAGCTTTGTTATTGGTTGAACTGCAGATTGGTTGATTGAAAGTTTGGCTTTTTTAAAGGGGCCACCTAGTTTTTAAACAAACAAAATGGCTGCCCAGAGACCTAAGCTGTGTTAGAATACTCATACTAACTGCACTATTTGTGATGTTAATTGAGTATATAGTTTGCTTATTATAGTATGATGTAGTTAGTATGCCAAAAGTTCCCGGATGTAGTACTAAATTCGCCAAAATATGAAATATACACGCAGTACTTTACGGCCCATAATGCAATTCTTCAGGAAATGGGCGTGACTTCACGTCGATGTCAGATTTGAAGAAAATGGAGGAAAATATTCAGCCAAAGTCCAATGAGAGTGGATACAAATGAACTACTTTAAAAACCTGTTGGTACTAGGGGACAGTATTTTTCATTTTTGGAAAAATAACATTCCCAAATTAAACGGGATATTTTGTCAGGACAAGATGCTAGAATATGCATATAATTTACAGCTTAGGATAGAACACACTCTAAAGTTTCCAAAACTGTAAAAAATATTGTCTGTGAGTATAACATAACTGATGTTACAGGCGAAAGCCTGAGAAAAATCCAATCCGGAAGTGACTCATCTTTTGAAAGCCCTGCGTTCCGATGCGTCCCTATTGAGCTGTGAATGCCCTATCAACCAGATTACGCTTTCTGCGTATTCCCCAAGGTGTCTACAGCATTGTGACGTAGTTTTACGCATTTATGTTGAAAAATACCCGTAGGCAGCTTCATTGCGCAAGTGGTCACCTGATGCTCCCTGAGAAATTCTCGCTTAAAATACAGAGGTAGCCATTATACCAATCGCTTCTACTGAGAAACCAATTGTCCCGGTTGATATATTATCGAATAGATATTTGAAAAACACATTGAGGATTGATTATAAACAACGTTTGCCATGTTTCTGTCGATATTATGAAGCTAATTTTGAATAATTTTTTTTCGGCGTTGTCGTGACCGCAATTTCCGGTCGATTTTCTCAGCCAAATGTGAAGAACAAACGGAGCTATTTCGCCTACAAAAATAATCTTTTGGGAAAAAATGAACTTTGGCTATCTACCTGGGAGTCTCCTGAGTGAAAACATCCGAAGTTCATCAAAGGTAAACGATTTAATTTGATTGCTTTTCTGATTTTCGTGACAAGGTTGCCTGCTGCTAGCAAGGCATAATGCTATGCTAGGCTATCGATAAACTTACACAAATGCTTGTCTAGCTTTGGCTGTAAAGCATATTTTGAAAGTCTGAGATGACAGGGTGATTAACAAAAGGCTAAGCTGTGTTCCAATATATTTCACTTGTGATTTTCATGAATAGGAATATTTTCTAGGAAGATTTATGTCCGTTGCGTTATGCTAATTAGTGTCAGATGATGACAACGGGTCCGTTCACGGGATGGGGTGTCACTAGAGGTTAAATAATTATGACAAATGTTGAGCAATGTAATAAAGTAATGACTTTTCAAATAAGTTACGTTACACGTTATGTTAGCTACACTATCCTTACAAAACGCATAGCATATCTTTACAGCAGTATGTATCGGTATGTTAACTAGCTACCTAACGTTAGTTGGCTACTTATACATCAAACTTGCCAGTATAGTAACTATAAGTAAAATGGTAAGAGTGAGTTTTTCTCTGATTTGTGTCTAGCAAGCTATCCAACGTTAGCCAGTTAGCTTGGGTGCTTCACTGTCATTGTGAGGTCAGAATGCTTGGGTCGGCCCTACTCCTCAGCCATATAGTATTAGTTTACAAACAGTGGCGTTATACGAGCTTATGTTTTGGTTTCTGGTGGGGTAATACGGTTGAAACATTTGAGGCATTTATAAGTTATATTCTACAAGAATCAGTGGAATCAATGGTTATATATTAAATGGGTCTTTCTATTACTGCCAGTGTAGATTTCCTGTTAGGGTCAAATTTTTAAGAGCTGTTGATAAGTCATTAGCTGTGTTAGAATACTCAAACTAACCGTACTATTTGTGATGTTAATTGAGTATATAGTATGCTTATTGGTCATAGTGTGATATAGTTAGTATGCCAAACGTTCCCGGATGTCATACTGGTTATATAGTAAATGGGTCTTTCTATAACTGCCAGTGTAGAGTTCCTGTTGGGGTCAAATTGTTAGAGCTGTTGATAAGTCATTGAATAATATTCTGGCAATTATTTTCATGCCATTACATCAAAAGCGAAAGATTGTCTTTTCAGAGCAAGGTGTTGCTTAAATAATGTTAGCTGCTAATCGCTAGTTAGCGGGCTATCTAGCTTGCTAAATGTATTAAGAGTCAGAGCAAACGTAGCTAGCTAATACTGCCTGGTACCAGTGGTGGTGTAGGCCAAGATAAGCATGTTTGTGCAGCGCAATCTTATCAGAGAGGAGTAAGCGAAGTATGAAGATGTTGGCTAGCTAGCCGGCTACATGAAGTAAGAAAACAACATGTAATGTAACATCTAATTAGGATCAACTGGAAACACTGACCATCACTTTGGTTCCTACCATGTCTTCTTCTGAGGTTTATCAGACTATACTCATCAGGTGTATTGCTGCCACCTACCTACGGGGTTGTAAAAAAATAACCAAAACACACACAAAATTGGGATTAACAAATCATACTAATTACGTAAAATGTAAAGTACTGGAGATCCAAAATCCCCTGAATTTCAAAAAAATGGGTCTATTCTAGATCCCCACACAGGTTTTTGAACCTGAGAGGGGTTTCATTCAGTTCTCCCTGTAACATTTAGTAATCCAGAAATCCATTTGCCGCCTTCACAATGATTTCTATTAACTGTAGAAACTCCTCCAAGCTAATGCGGAAACTGCTAGTTTTGCAATTTATAATAATTTATTAATGCAATTTATCACTTGCTCTATAAACACAACAAAGTCCACCTTGTTCACTATTAGTGTGTTGGGATCCTTCTCCTGCATGGCTTCACTGCAGACTGTGGGACATGAACTACCTTCTCCTCTCTACTCCTTCAGCTATTTTCACTGCCTCCACATAGGATACCTGCTGGATGGGCCTGATCATCCTAGCTACTATGACCTCCTTCATCCGTACAGTGCACTCCGGGAACTCTGGAACGTGATTCCCATCACAATTACAACATGCTTCATCTGACTATGACATATTTATTCCTTCGACAAGCACTTGCCACATGTCCAACCTTTTTACAATTGTAACACTGCAGCAGCTTCTGTATATCTCACTTACCCAGGTTTTACATAAGATGGGAGAACCACTTCACCAAACCACAGTAAAACCTTCCGTCTATCATTCATTTTAATCCACGTTCTTCCACCTGAAATGTTTAACCTAAACCACACAAAGCTTTCTCCTTTTGCGCTGTTGACACACAATCGGCATCATACCACTCCTGGTCACTCGAACCAATTCCACTTTACCCAATTCATCCTTCATCATCTTTGAGACAGTTAACAGGTCACCCACAAAAACATCCTTGCTGATGATTCCAACTCTGACCCAAAACTGCTGTTCATTACCAACTTTAGCCCTTTTCACTCTACTCTTCTTCACCATCATCCACTCAGTCTAACCAACTGTACTCACGCCAAGATAATCCCTCAATGCTTCCTCCATTGCTCCTCCTGTCATCCCCTGGACTCCCTCGCTCTGTGCTGTGAAAGATGTGAGAGTTTGTGTTCTCAAAGTAGCACCTATATTGTTGTCATTCCAGCACATCTGTTGTTTATCCAACTTGTTAACCCTTTCGTCTGCACTACTTTCTGTCATTTCCCTTCCTGATTTTCCTCTCTTGGATGTCTCCACCATGCTCCTACTCTGTCAGTAATTCCTCCCTGGTTTATTAATTGGTAGTCATGTCAAACAACAATATATTCAAGGTGCTGCACATTCTATTCCAAATTTAGAATTAGAATCGTCTTTATGTTTCCATGATTTCAACAGTTCACCAGTTAACTAAGCCTATAATGTGGAAACCAAGGATGTGGATACCAAGGAACTTGAAGCTCTCAACCTGCTCTACTACAACCCCTTCGATGAGAATGGGGGCGTGCTCAGTGTTTATTTCCAGGGTCCTTCGCTTATTGATGCACTTTGAAGGACTATGGTGTTGGATGCTGAGCTGTAGTCAATGAACAGCATTCTCACATAGGTGTTCCTTTTGTCCAGGTGGGAAAGGGCAGTGTGGAGTGCAATAGATTGCATCATCTGTGGATCTGTTGGGGCGGTATGCAAATTGGAGTGTTTATGGTGATAAAGGGATAATGGTGTTGTGAGCCACGACCAGCCTTTCAAATCACTTCATGGCTACAGACGTGAGTGTTACGGGTCGGTAGTCATTTAGGCAGATTACCTTAGTGTTCTTGTGCACAGGGACTATGGTGTTCTGCTTGAAACATATTGGTATTAGACTCAGACAGGGGATGAAAATGTCAGTGAAGACCCTTGCCAGTTGGTCAGCGCATGCTTGGAGTACACATCCTGGTAATCCGTCTGGCCCTGTGGTCTTGTGAATGTTAACCTGTTTAAAGGTATTACTCACCTCGGCTGCGGAGAGCGTGATCACAAAGTCGTCTGGAACAGCTGATGCTGTCATGCATGTTTCAGTGTTACTTTCCTCGAAGCGAGCATAGAAGTAATGTTGCTCGTCTGGTAGGCTCATGTCACTAGGCAGCTATCGGCTGTGCTTCCCTTTGTAGTTTGCAATAATTTGCAAGCCCTGCCACATCCGACGAAGGTTGGAGCCGATGTTCAAGGGGTATATCAATCTCCCCAGGGTAGCAGTAATACATTGAGATATTTGTCCACAAGGGGATACCCCTCCATAGGTCGCTCATTTTTGGGATTCATTGCTGATTGCTACCTGTAGCTCACTATGAAGTGTCTATTGATACAGGTAAAGGGCCCTGTTGGAGATTGGTGGTTGGTAGCTGAGTCGAGGGAACAAGCAGGGTTGGACACGGCGATGTTATTATCCCACACAGTCTCTGTGGTTGATATGAACCCCGTTCCTGGGAATTAGATTTGATTACAAATCGTCCCAGTCTGTTACCACAGAAGGGTTTGTCCCATTTCCAGCTAGGTTACGAGGTGCTTTGTCATTTCCAGAGTCAGTTTATTTTGGTACTGTCCTTATGTAGCTTGTTGTTGGTCACAGAATGGCTGAATAAGTGCAACATTTTACCTGGAGCTAACTATGCAGAGCATAGGACATATTGAATGACTAGCTTCCCTCCAGGCCTGAAGGCACACGCTCTCCAGTAGGCTTAAATTAAAGATACGGAAAATAGGAGTGGCAATATAGTCCGCTATTATCCTCATTCATTTTCCATCTAGATTGTCAGACCCTGGTGGCTTATCATTGTTGATAGACAACAATAATTTTCACCTCTTCCACACGGACTTTCGGAATTCTAAAGTCTTTCAATTTTACTTTGGAAGTGTAGTGTCAGCACTGGAATGCTAATCTATGAAAAAAATCATGAAATAGTGGTGAATGAGCCATCTGATTCTTGTCTTGCCTTTTTCATAATTTGGTCAGAAAATACTTCATTCTTTGTCAGTGTCAGCGTTTTACTGCTTTTATCAGAGTCACATGATTTCTCAATTTGCAGGACGTTTGCTAATCTTGCCAGACTTATTTGCCATTGAAAAAATCATGAAAGTATTCCTGGGTTTGGGATGAATGAGCCATCTTAATGGGTGCATGCTTATTTAACTGGAATAAGCAATTTCATAAATTTTTCCCAACATTGTACCAAGGTTCAGCAAAAGCTTTTTACTATCATTCTTTGTCATTTATCTTTGTTTCCTTTTGTGGCCTTAAATTTTATGCTCCTGAAGTTTTCAGTAATTTTTATTCAGTTTAGTCACATGATTTCATTTCTAATTTGCCAGGACGTTTCACATTTTACTGGAACCGTATCTCAAAATCGGTTGTACAGCCAGACTTATTTGCCATTAATGTTTTTTGCCTCATCCTTCTACCTAAACCACAAATACCATTTTTCAATAAAAATCATCATTCCACTGGGAGTTTACACTGTTTTTTAGGTCAGTCATTTTCTTTTCAGTTTCCTGCACCAGGAGTTTGGGAAAGACACATGCTATTTTATTAGGGTAACTGGAATAAGCAATTTCATAACTTTGTTTACTTGCTGTTTGAGGTGAAGAAAAAATTACTTTGAGAAGCTCCACAAATCATTAGTGGTGGTACGTAAATACTATCAGACATCCCCAAACGTGCAGCTTCTGGTCTGCATTTGCTCCTCTGTTTGCTCATTGCAGAAACACTAATGTGGAAACCACAGAGCAGCAAACCTACTTAGACTTTAACATAACAACAACATAGACCTACAACATAGAGACCAAAATGATCACCTGTTTTTACTTTAAAAATAATTTCTTGCATACAAATGATTTTACCACTAATGGGAAAACCAGACAAAATATGACTGTTGTTCACTTGACTGTCTTAAGACAAATGTCAAATAATTCACATTCATTCCAGACATCATTGTTTGAACAACATAATGGCTACGCTGTTGGCATCACCTTTTTACAGTGTATTTTTGCTGTTGTGGGCCTTAAACCACCTGTCTGACTTTTTGTTCACACAGGAGAGAGACCTGACTATCGTGGATCCTCTGGGGGGCCTCAACAACCTCATGATGCTGACAGGGCAGAGAAGAGTCTCTCCAAATCAAAACACCTCAAGAAACACCAGCAGAGACCCACAGGGAAGAAATCTCATTGCTGCTCTGACTGTGGGAAAGGTTGCAAATCTTCATCAGAACTTAAAATACACCAGAGAACACACAGGAGAGAAACCTTATAGCTGTGCTGTGATCAATGTGGGAGAGAGTTTTCAATGTGGGAGGACTAGCCATCTGATCAACACCAGAGAACACACTAAAAACCAGCTGTGATCTGATCTGACTTTCAGTACATCCAGTACACCAGAGAACACACACAGGAGAAAACCTTATAGCTGTGGTCAATGTGGGAGGAGTTTTGCTACATCTAGCGATCTGACATTACACCAGAGAACACACACAGGAGAGAAGCCTTATAGCTGTGATCAATGTGGGAGGAGTTTTACTACATCTAGCCAGCTGACTTCACACCAGAGAACACACACAGGAGAGAAGCCTTATAGCTGTGATCAATGTGGGAAGAGTTTTACTACATCTAGCCAGCTGACTTCACACCAGAGAACACACACAGGAGAGAAGCCTTTTAGCTGTGATCAATGTGACAAGAGTTTTACATCTAGCCAGCTGAAAACACTCAGAGAACAAACAGGAGAGAAATAGCTGTACATGTCACACCAGAGAACACACACAGGAGAAGAAGTTGTTTCATCTAGCCAGCTGACTTCACACCAGACACAGGAGAGAAAATGATCAATGTCATAATGTCTGATCAAAATGAAAATTTTAAGTTGTTTCATTGAAATAATGTCACAATGTAAAATGTTTTAACATTGTAGTAGGAGTATTTTAATGATGTCACAATGTAGAATGTTTTAACATTGTAGTAGGAGTGTTTTAATGATGTCACAATGTAGAATGTTTTAACATTGTAGTAGGAGTATTTTAATGATGTTCTACCTTATTGTTTACCCTGTTCAATTGATTGCAGCATGATATGGATATTAACCTCAGGGGAAATCCAGGCTCTGAATTGAAAGAGTATTATTAAACAAAAAGTGACTAACAAAAAAAAGTGCTGTGTTACACTTACTGTGTTGGTGACCCACTTTAATCAACATGCAGCACTTCAAAATGTAGTGAGCTGTTTTCTTCAAGTGGAAGATATATATATATACACACATGAAAACAGTATAATAAATTGGTCTATAATCAATTTTATTAACAATCTGACATCACTCCAGTATTTCTTGACAACATTTAAATTCTAATTGTCTTTATTCCCATACTGGGCAGTCAAAAATGTTTGCGTTTAGTCAGTGAGTTGCCATGGATCACAATTTATTTTGACTGCACGTTTTTCCTGTATTGGAGATTTAGTTTTGTTTGGGCTCGTTCCAAGGGGACGAGAGTTCTAGAAGCTAGTGAGTTTTAGGATTCTATAGAAAGAAAAATGAGAAAAGATACGATTGTATATTATTATTTAGAAATACGTGTTTTTTTTCTTGTTTTTAATTGTTGATAGCCAGTAGACACTGTTTATATTGGAGAAGGTGAAGCGTTGTAGTTGATTATAATGTAAAATGGGAGTTGTTTTCTGGTGGTGAGCAAACTTGTCCAACACAAATATAGAATAGTAGTGGTGGAATGACAGATTTGTTATTGTTTGAACTGCAGATTGCTGGGTTGTGTGGGTTTTTTAAACGGCAACAAAATGGCTGCCCAGAGGCTTGGTTTGGTTAACTGCTGAGGGATGAGGGAAGTATTTCCACTCTCACATTCTTAGAGAAGGCTATTGTAGCAACTGTTACCCAACACCCAGCGACCTCGTCAAGAAGTTCAGAAATCTTGGCATAACAGTTCTAAGGTGTTGGCTTGACAGTTGCTGGACCCAGGTTTGAGTTCAGCCCAGGGCCTCCCCCTGAATTCACTACACTATGAATACAAGGACTGGCCATCCATGAGGTCAAAATTATTTTTTTAAACAGATTTTGAGGCAACATAGTATGTTCTATAATTGCCAGTGTAGATTTCCTGTGAGGGCAAATTATTAGAGCTGTTGAAATCATTGTCAGCCATTTTTTTCATGACATTAAAGGCAAGGATACCTAGATTCAATTACATTCATGAATTGGTTTGAAACCTTTGTTTTGGTGCCTTGAGGATTTGATAAAATATGGTTTGTCATGAACACTATTTTTTAAATTATTTAAATGTAACCTTTATTTAACTAGGCAAATCAGTTAAGAACAAAATCTTATTTACAATGACTACCCTGGACGACGGAGCCAATATGTCGACACAACCTGACTAGTTATGATACAGCCAGGGTCATCTGTAATTTCTACCAATCGCCCCACTTGTCAATATAATCTTTTTATAAAATGACTAGGAGTACTGAACATATGATGCTTTAACACAACCTGACTAGGAGGGATTAAATAAATAAGACACAACCTGTGACTAGGAGGGAGTCAGTCGACAACATAACCTGACTAGGGGGAGCCGGTCATGACACAACCTGACTAGGGGAGCCGGGGACACAACCTGACCGGTCGTCGACACAACCTGACTAGGACACACAACCTGACTAGGAGGGAGCCGGTCGACACAACCTGACTAGGAGGGACACAACCTGACTAGGAGGAGCCGGTCGTCGACGGTCGTCGACACAACCTGACTAGGAGGGAGCCGGTCGTCAACACAATTTTTATTTATTTATTTTATTTTACTCGGCAAGTCAGTTAAGAACACATTCTTATTTTCAATGATGGCTTAGGAACAGTGGGTTAACTGCCTTGTTCAGGGGCAGAACGAACGATTTGTACCTTGTCAGCTCGGGGAACCGATCTTGCAACCTAAGGGTTTAGTATCCTGTTACCCTCTTCCTGTCAAACCAGAAGATGTAAGCATTGCAGAGGAGGATTGTCCAAAGTGGGGTATATATACTTGTGATGGTGAGAACACATTTTTGTCTGAATTACAGCTGTAAAGACCCTTTGGGAATATTTAAACATGGTTAAGCTTCTCTAGTGTCCGTGAGTTATTCACTCTGAAAAATTAGAACCTAACACTATAATTAGTGTTCACTGAAGTAGGGAAACGAGGTACAACGCCTGTTTGTCCCTACCCCTTCCTGGGTCGGTGAAGAGCGGTATTAAACTTAAGGAATAAATCCGAGCCTCACACTCATCACCTGAAAAATGAAAAATTTTTGCGTGTTTGTTGTTGCAGATTTTGTGGGAAATGTTTTGTTTTTTTGTATTTGTTGAACTATGTATCATTCAGTGGCTTTATGTTAAGCTTGAAAAACAGTTTTTGGGAACAGAAATACTAAATAATTTCTGAGTTTTTCCAATGGTTTTTAAAGTGTCATCTTGTAATCAATTATTGGTATTCATTGCTGACCAATTATTGTTATTCATTTCCTACCTGTAGCTCACCATGAGGTGTCTAGTGATACAGGAGGGCCCTGTTGGAGATTGGTGGTTTTCAGGGTTGGACACGGCCATGTCATTATTCACACACAGTCTCTGTGGTTCATATGAACCCCATTCCTGGGAATTAGATTTGTAACTATGCCTGGTTGTTATAGAAAAAGTAATTAGGGGAAAACTATTTAGAAACCTGAAATAAAATAACAAACCGGTTTGAAAAATGAAAACTATTCCAAAACTAGTAAGACGTGTTTGTTGTTGTAAATGTTATTATTTTTTGTCTTTTTTGTATGTATTCAATATATTTCAATCTCTTTTTCCATGTTTAAATTAAATAAACCTTCCGGCAGTCTCACCAATGATATACGGATCTGCTATTTTTTTAGACCTTATAGCTAGAACCTCCATCAGGACAGCTAATTAGCTACCAGCTATTTAGTCATTGTTAGCCACTGCTACTGGCCTTTACCTTTTTTTAGCTCAAACACCAGCCGCTTTTAGCCTGGATAATACCTGCCAGTCTACACAGCGCGATATCATCCATGAGCATATCGGACTGTTTTTCTCCACTACATCACCGTATTCCTGCCGTAAGCTCTGGACCATTACACTGGATAATCGCAGCTAGCTAGCTGCTACCGAGTGGCCCAGCCCCGAAGCTAGCCTTGAACCAGAGCAACTTTTCAGAGAAGTATGGAACCAATACACACAGTCAGTTAGAAAAGCAAAAGCTAGCTTTTTCAAACAGACATTTGCATCCTGTAGCTCTAACTCCAAAAAGTTTTGGGACACTGTAAAGTCCATGGAGAATAAGAGCACCTCCTCCCAGGTGCCCACTGCACTGAGGCTAGGAAACACTGTCACCACCGATAAATCCACGATAATCGAGAATTTCAAGAAGAATTTCTCTACGGCTGGCCATGCTTTCCTCCTGGCTACCCCAACCCTGGCCAACAGCTCCCCACCCCCCGCAGGTACTTGCCCAAACCTCCCCAGCTTCTCCTTCACCCAAATCCAGATAGCTGATGTTCTGAAAGATTTGCAAAACCTGGACCCGTACAAATCAGCTAGGCTAGACAATCTGGACCCTCTCTTTCTCAAGTTATTTGCCGCCATTGTGGCAACCCCTGTTACTAGTCTGTTCAACCTCTCTTTCGTATCGTCAGAGATTCCTAAAGATTGGAACACTTCTGCGGTCATCCACCTCTTCAAAGGGGGTGACACTCTAGACCCACACTATTACAGACCTATTTCCATCTTGCCCTGCCTTTCTAAAGTCTTCGAAAGCAAAGTCAACTTCTTGCGACTCTCAAACCCGGATCCGGGAGCGTAATCATCGCCTCAAACTAATTAGCATAACGCAGCGGACATAAATATCCCTAGAAAATCTTCCTATTCATGAAAATCACAAATGAAATATATTGAGACACAGCTTAGCCTTTTGTTAATCACACTGTCATCTCAGATTTTCAAAATATGCTTTACAGCCAACGCTAGACAAGCATTTGTGTAAGTTTATCATAGCCTAGCATAGCATTATGCCCTGCTAGCAGCAGGCAACATTTTCACGAAAATAAGAAAAGCAATCAAATTAAATCATTTACCTTTGAAGAACTTTGGATGTTTTCACTCACGAGACTCCCAGTTAGATAGCAAATGTTCCTTTTTCCCAAAAATATTATTTTTGTAGGCGAAATAGCATCTTGTCGTGACAAAATATCCAGTTTAAAAAGGGGAACGTTTTTTATCCAAAAAAATTTGAAATACAGCCCCCAGAGTTCCAAGAGGTTTTAACAAACAGATCACTGACCATTTTGTATCCCGTCGTACCTTATCCGCTGTGCAATCCGAGCTGGTCACTGGTGCACCTCAGCCACGCTCAAGGTCCTAAACTATATCATAACCGCCGTCGATAAGAGACAATACTCTGTAGCCATCTTCATCAACCTGGCCATGGCTTTCGACTCTGTCAATCACTGTATTCTTATCGGCAGAATTAACAGCCTTGGTTTCTGAAATGACTGACTCGCCTGGTTCACCAACTACTTCTCAGAACAACTTCTCAGATAGAGTTCAGTGTGTCAAATCGAAGGGCCTGTTGTCTGGACCTCTGGCAGTCTCTATGGGGGTACCACAGGGTTCAAATCTCTGGCCGACTCTTTTCTCTGTATATACCAACAATATTGCTCTTGCTGCAGGTGATTCCTTGATCCAACTTTACGCAGATGACACCATTCTGTATACATGTGGCACTTCTTTGGGCACTGTTAACAAACCTCCAAATGAGCTTCAATGCCATACAACACTCCTTCCGTGGCCTCCAACTGCTCTAAAACGTTAGTTAAACTAAATGTATGCTCTTCAACCGATCGCTGCCCGCACCCACCCGTCCAGCATCACTACTCTGGACGGTTCTGACTTAGAATATGTGGACAACTATAAATACCTAGGTGTCTGGTTAGACTCTCCTTTCAGACTAATATTAAGCATTTACAATCCAAAATTAAATAAAAAAACGGCTTCCTATTTCGCAACAAAGCCTCTTTCACTCAAGCTGCCAAACATACCCTCGTAAAACTGACTATCATACCGATCCTTGACTTCGGTGATGTCATTTTCAAAATAGCCTCCAACACTCTACACAGACTGCGTCCAGTTTGCTATCACAGTGCCATCCGTTTTGTCACCAAAGCCCCATATACCACCCACCACTGCGACCTGTATGCTCTCGTCGGCTGGCCCTCGGCAACATATTCGTCTCCAAATCCACTGGCTCCAGGTCATCTATAAGTCTTTGCTAGGCCGCCTTAACTCAGCTCACTGGTCACCATAGCAACACCCACCCATAGCACGTGCTACAGGAAGTATATCTCACTGGTCATCCCCAAAGCCAACACCTCCTTTGGCCGCCTTTCCTTCCAGTTCTCTGCTGCCAATGATTGGAACGAATAGCAAAAATCGTTGAAGTTGGAGACTTATTTCTCCCTCACCAACTTTAAGCATCAGCTATCTGAGCAGCTTACCGATCGCTGCAGCTGTACACAGCCCATCTGTAAATAGCCCATCCAACTACCTACCTCATCCCCATGTTTTTATTGACTTTTTTGCTCTTTTGCACACCAGTATTTCTACTTGCACATCATCATCTGCACATGTATCTCTCCAGTGTTAATTTGCTAAATTGTAATTACATCGCTACTATGGCCTATTTATTGCCTTTCCACCCTACACCATTTGCAGACACTATATAGATATTTCTATTGTGTTATTGACTGTTCCTTTGTTAATCCCACGTGTAACTCTGTTGTTTTTTGTCGCACTGCTTTGCTTTATCTTGGCCAGGTCGCAGTTGTAAATGAGAACTTGATCTCAACTGGCCTACCTGGTTAAACTATCATTATGACATCATGGCCACCTGGTTAAATAATAATAAATATCGTAACTTTATTGACAACACCCAAATGGATACTGTCATTAATGTGGTTCTTCAATAATTAAACATCATTCTTAATACTGTAGCTGTTTAGTTACAGTCACATGTTCAACTATCATCAGCTGGTCCAGGAAATCATTTTCTGAATGACAGTCACATGACAAACATCACAACATGCAACAACAACCAAAGTGCTTCTTCATTCATTACTCTGGTAAAGACAGTTATGCCGTGCTCCACGTTGGATCCAACATCCCTACCGTGGTCATAATGTGTAGAGAACTGTTCCTTGTTGGATAGGCTATTGTACAACACACAGAGCTATTTTCCTTCATTTGTTGTTAGGTTAAGTTATGGGCCAATTTGGCAAACCGTGTACAAACCCTCAGCCAAAGAGCATTTTACTGGTTGAAGTGTTTTTTAAGTACGAAGCGGTTGATTTGTGATGACGACACAAACATTATATTAAGCAGGACATTCAAACAAGCATTACAATTATAATCCAAAGTAGTGTGAAATGCTCTCATAAGCAACCTGGAAATGGAGGTTACTCCCCTGAGTTTTCCCCCATTCACATTCAGAATACATTGTGAAAAACTAAAATCTTTGCTCACCATTTTTGCTCCAGGCAGATATACTACATCCATAACTATCGGTTTCCTCATTAGCAGGGAGGAGTTTCTGCAATCAAATTGCATGTGCATCGCCCTCGTGCTGCAAGTTTAGCAAACACAGAAAGGGGAGTTTCAAAAATAGGAGTTTCAAAAACTTTAATAACTGATTTCTAGCCTACAATCATCGATGTTACTACTAATGTGAAAACAAGACAAAATATGACTATTCTTGCTCATTTTAAGACAATTGTCAAATAGTTTTTACATTCATTACAGACGTCAATTGTTGTACAACATCATGGCTACGCTGTTGGCATCACCTTTTACAGTGGATTTCCGCTGTTGTGGGCCTTTAACCATCTGTCTGACTTTGTTGTTCACACAGGAGAGAGACGTGACTATCGTGGATCGTCTGGGGAGCCTCAACAACCTCATGATTCTGACGAGGCAGAGAAGAGTCTCTCCAGATCAGAACACCTCAAGAAACACCTGCAGAGATCCACAGGGAAGATAACTCATTGCTGCTCTGACTGTGGGAAGAGATTCACCTTATCAGACCTTAAAAATCCATCAGAGAATCCACACAGGAGAGAAACCTTATAGCTGTGATTGGTGTGGGAAGAGTTTTGTTCAATCTGGCTCTCTGACTTTACACCAGAGAACACACACAGGAGAGAAACCTTATAGCTGCAATCAATGTGGGAAGAGTTTTACTGGATCTGGCTCTCTGACTTCACACCAGAGAACACACACAGGAGATAAACCTTATAGCTGTGACCAGAGTTAATCTGGTAAAATATCAGAAAATACATACATGGAGTTGTTTCATGATATCAATGAATTAATGTCACAATGTGGTATGTTTTAACATTGTATTAGGAATATTTTAATAGTCTCAATGTAGAAGCCTAAAAGTTTGCCCCCTCATCGATTGATTTCTACATGATATGGATTTTAGGCTCAGGGGAAAAATCCAAGCTCTGAAATGGAAGAGTACTAATTTATGTGATTTAACAAAAAAAAGAGTTGTGTTACACTTACCACGTTCATGACCCACTTGAATCAAAATGTAGCTAGCTGTTTTCTACAAATTGTCCTCTAACCAGGGATGTACACATTACTCCCAGATTCCGTGTGGTTTTTGAGCTGTTAGTTGTGCGCTGCCCTAAGGGACTCCCAATCATTGACTGTTATGATACAGCCTGGATTTGAACCAGGGTCTGTAGTGACGCCTCCAGCGAGATGCAGTGCCTTAGACCGCTGCGCCGCTCGTGTGATAAAGGCGTGGGATTCTGGGTAATCCACAGCAGATTTATGGAGAACTTGAAAATTGAGTGGTCCTGGGATAGAAATGCATAAAATTGACATTACATCATAAAATCCACGTTTTAAATCACACATTAGCTATTTATTTATTTATGTGAAAAATAATATTTGATTTATATACAACACTCAAAGTAGTGGATATGGAGCATCTACAGCCTCAGTTACACCTGACACCTAAATGTGACTCCTGTCATCTGATCACTCCAAACTGCATTAGGTTCAGATCTACCAGGACGGACCTTTGACAGTCTGGATGCAGTCAGGCCACTGAATATAAATAAGCAAACTGGAGATTCCTTCAAAACGGTTGCCTACAGTTAACGTGTAGGGCACTGCAAGGTTGGGTGACCAGGGTCATCTGGGACTGCCTCCTGGAGGAATTCAGGTGTGTGAAGGCTACCTGTGTCCTGCTTAACTTCATGATGGACACAAGGACCAGGAGGGGATCTGCAGCTCGCCGCTGTGTCCCAGAGGAGGAGTCTGCTGTTCTGCAGGATGTTTCAAGGATGGGGTCCAACAACGCAGCAAGAGAGGCAATCCGTGTGCAGGAGATCTTCACCTCCTACTTCTTCAAAGAGGGTGCTGTTCCCTGGCAACACCATAGACTACACTATACACAACCAAAGGCTCTTTTAAGAGCCATTCACATTGCAATAAGAATATTCTTCCATTTACTTAGCTATGTTAACTGCAGTTATTCCATTCCCAGTTTCTCTCCCTTTGATTTCTACTTCTCAGGTGAGGGTGCTGTTTAGGTAAGGGTGTGATGTCTGTGCAAAAAAACAAAACAGGCTATTTTAAATCACCCATTTTGAAAAAAATGTAGAACAATTAGACACCCGATAACCCACAACTACACACTCATGTATCGATCTGATTGTTGGATTGTGTTGTGCAGTAAGCAGGTTCAGGTGTATAACTGTGGCTCCTTCCACCTTCAAAGAATAGGCAAGAGGGCCAACCATGGAGAATAGTAAGACACTTCATTATTTCTATAACTACGCTATATTGTTTGTCCTTGTGGGTCCGTTCATGTTTTTCAGCATAAAGTACTCTGCAGCCACTTAGTGTGGTGTGGACACCAGGTGAGGCCACACACAGATTCCTGTTGAACACAGGGTCAGTTTTAACTACCTTATTTTCTCAATAACAGTCTCTCTCCTTCACTTCATCCCTCTCTCCTCTTCTCCCTAAATCCTCTAGGTTATATCAGCTGTGTCGGTGAACCCCTCCTGCATCTGAACTGGCTACATAGAGGACACAGCATGATCAGAGGTGAGAGGTCACTTGGTCAGGACAACAGGAAGTATTATTAAAGAGATGTTTTACATTGAAATACAGATAGAGATGCAGTAGTCCCAGAGTTAATGATCCCAGGTCAGTTTATATTATACAGGAAGTATTATTAAAGAGATGCTTTACATTGAAATACAGATAGAGATGCAGTAGTCCCAGAGTTAATGATCCCAGGTCAGTTTATATTATACAGGAAGTATTATTAAAGAGATGCTTTACATTGAAATACAGATAGAGATGCAGTAGTCCCAGAGTTAATGATCCCAGGTCAGTTTTGCATTTCACCTCCTGATTGATGATTAACAATGTTAGATTAAAAAATAAATACACAAGGCTTAAACATGCTCACTCTCTCCATCTGTCTCTGGTCTGCAGGTATGTTTTGATGTGAGAGGATGCCAACCCCCAGTCCCATCATCGCCACCTCACCTGCTTTTAAGATAACAGTGTCTCTAGTCGGCCCAATGGTTATGTAATTGTGATGAACTGAGAGAACAGTTATGTAGCACTGTGATTCATTAATCATGTGCTGCCTTCCCTGCTCCTATGTGTTTACCTCTTTCCCTTTCTGTCTTTAACACCTCTCTCTCCTCCTCCTCTTTCCCTTTCTGTCTTTAACACCTCTCTCTCCACCTCTCTCTTCCTCTGTTTTTATAATTCACAACAGATGTGTATTGAAGTACAGATTGAACTTGAAAAAAATAAATATATAGACTGATATTGATTTATTTAGGGGGGGGGTAATTAATATTTTAGGACTCCACCGTGTTTAAAAAATTAGATGTTAGTAGTAGTATTTATGATGCATCTTAGATCCAGTTTAAAAAATTTAGTTCTGTATATTGAATTAACTAGTTCCTCCTGTTTCTATGTCTATTAGTTACAATGTGTAACCATTAATGTCCCAGGACCAAGATTGGTAAACACTGTTGAAGTGTAAAGTAATACATAATGCAGACACTGCGTCATTCATTTAAGACAGGAATTTGATCACCTCAAAGACATTCATACCTAAACTGCTGTTGGTGTGACGTATAATCTAGATGCATTAATTTGCCAAGGTAGAGTACATGATCAGTGAATATATTAAATGTACAGGTTACAATGTGGCTTCTTTTGTAATAACTACATGTATATTTGACTTGAATCCTTGGCAAAAATGATATTCTACTAGGCTTCATTAATTCATTTCAGGCTGTTTTGAAGTTGATTCTAGCCACTCCTCTTTCCATTTCTGTCTTCAAAACTCTCTCCTCCTGCCTAATAATTTAGGGTGTTTTAATCATCCACTGCACACCTTCAACTCTGTTTTTATAATTCATCTGCATGGCAAAACAATGAATTTTATTGAAGTTCAGATTGAACTTAAAAAAATAAATATATATTTACTGAATATTGATTTATTTAGGGGGTTTGTAATTCCATATTTTAACTAACAGTCAACTGGCGTTTTTTGCAAAATTATGATGTTTAAGTAGTAGTAGTATTTATGTCCGCCATCTTAGATCCAGTTTAGTTCTGTGTTGGGGTCCCTCTCTCCGAGTATTTCTCTCCTCCATCTTTGCTGATGAAAGTCTAACAGTCACTGGTGCAGCAGCAGCCTCCCCCGGTTCAAGTTCCAACCCGATAGGAAATTTAAGATGTGATGGAACGGTTCACGAAAAAAAGAAATCACATAAAAATATATTGACTGATATTGATTTATTTAGGGGGATAATTAATATTTTAGCACGAGCGTCGTCTCTGAATCCTACCCTTTAACTTTTTGTCTGAAAATTAAATAGCATTTTACTCAACTGCGTTACCCACTCCAGTCAGCAGATGGCGGTCTGGGAATTTATGGTTATGCTGTTGGTGTGACGTATAATCTAGTGGACGGAACGCTTCTTTCATCAGCAGCAACAGCTCGTCAGACACCTCGGTAGCTTGCTAGACAAAATAGATTAACCAATATAGCACTTTAGACGCTTTCGTATATATTAGCCACTATGTTTTAAACCCATTTCTGTCGTCTAGTTAGTTATCCGATTTAATTTCATATTTACGGTGTTGTTATTAATCAGCAAGCGGGCTGGTTAAGTTAGCATTAGCATAGCTAACATCCCCGACCATGCGGTCACTACGATACTCTCCTTCTAATGAAGAGAAGGATATCACAGTAAATCAAGAAGTAGAGAGTGGGGTCGTTACTGTGAAAGAAGAGGAGGACGCATTCAGAGTGAAAGACGAGGAAGATATCACAGTAAAACAAGAAGTAGAGAGTGGGGCCGTTACTGTGAAAGAGGAGGATGGTGTTACAGTGAAAGGAGAGCATGTAG
Organism: Oncorhynchus nerka; assembly: GCF_034236695.1. Taxonomy (NCBI): domain Eukaryota; kingdom Metazoa; phylum Chordata; class Actinopteri; order Salmoniformes; family Salmonidae; genus Oncorhynchus; species Oncorhynchus nerka. Next base: position 104,864 of record NW_027040210.1, on the reverse strand, counting down.
TTTATGGCGTGAAAGAGGAGGGGGAGGAGATGACTGTTACATCGAAAAAGGAGGAAGAGGAGGAACCTGGATATCTGGTTCCGGTTTCCCAAACGCATCTTAAGGCATCCAATGGTTCAAACGAAGAATTTAACCATAAGATGGTTTTTAGAAACCATTCCCTGATTAACACTAGTAAGTACTGTCTTAACAACAGAGGCACAAACTCTGCAGTTGAACTGATGTAATCTGCAATCGCTACATCCATATTGTGACTTTTAAATTATTTATTTACAGCCATTGATTCTTGAAGAATATAACACATGCCTCATGAGCTGAGTTCAACTGTTGTACCCCATCAGAACCCCAAATAAGCTTTTTTTACTATAATGTTTAGAAACAATGTAAATCAACACTGTATTGCAGTTAAGAACAACTTCTTATTTTCAATAATGGACTAGGAACAGTGGGTTAATTGCCTGTTCAGGGGCAGAACGACAGATTTGTACCATGTCAGCTCGGGGATGTGAACTTGCAACCGGTTACTAGTCCAACGCTCTAACCACTAGGCTACCCTGCTGCCTCAACATGGTTAAAACTATAATGTTGATATCATGGATGGTCAGTCCTTGCATCCATAGGTCTGTCTGTAGTTACATTTATCCAAACCCATAATAATTGTATTACCAAAACAGTGGTGGAATGACAGATTTGTTATTGTTTGAACTGCAGATTGCTGGGTTGTGTGGGGTTTTTAAACAGCAACAAAATGGCTGCCCAGAGACTTGGTTAACAGCTGAGGGATGGGGGAAGGAGAAGTGTTACCACTCTCAAATTCATAGAGAACGATATTGTAGAAACCTTAACCCAACACCTAGCGACCTCGTCAAGAAGTTCAGACATCTTGGCGTAACAGTTATAAGGTGTTGACTTGACAGTCGCTGGACCCAGGTTTGAGTTCAGCTCAGTCCCTCCCCCTGAATTCAATACACTATGAATACAAGGACTGGCCATCCATGATGTCATAATGATAATTAAACCAGTTTTCTAGACTATATAGTATATTCTAGAATGAATCCATGATGTCATAATGATAGCTGCTGACTTTTGCCTAATACCTGCAGCAAATGCCTCTACCCCGTCTTCTGGCTGGGCAGAGTACTTTAGGATTTTAGTTACTGCGGTGTAACAAGGGCCTAGGCGTGCGGCCCTACCAACCCTTCTATTTCTTCGTAATGGCCCTTCGCGTGAGTTGGGTTTGTTCCTTCGTTCACGTTGTCACTCCCTTATTTTCCGGTCTAGTATGAGGTCTTTGATAGATATACTCCTATTTAAATATTCTGAGTGTTATGGATTCCTCCTATATTTCCTTAACTTCAAGTTTATTTTACCTCTGTATATATCAATACCTAATAACTTCTTCTATTGGTTATTATGCTCGTCAGCTAGTAGTCACTTGGAAACTAGTATTGGTATATATTTTGACACACAATGAATATTTTTTACTTTTTATTTTACCTTTATTTTACTAGGCAAGTCAGTTAAGAACAAATTCTTATTTTCAATGATAACCCACTGTTCCGAGGCTAACTGCCTTTTCAGGGGCAGAACGACAGATTTGTACCTTGTCAGCTCGGGGATTCGAACTTGCAACCTTTCAGGTTACTAGTTCAGCCAAGTAGCTTCAGATAGTGATCCAATAAGTACTTTGGCAAAATTATCCGGTTCTCAAATATTGTTCTCGTCTAACAAAAAGCATATATCCTAATACTATTCACTTCCAACAACTGATTCTTTTCATCTCTTGTCACACCAGATATACGACATCCATAACTAGTGGTTTCCTCATTAACATGGAGGAGTTTATGCAATCAAATTGCCCTCGTGCCGCAATTTTAGAAAACACAAAGGGGCCTGTATTGTAGACCAAAAGTCTTCTGCCACACTGCTTAGAGTTTCAACAACATGAATAACTTATTTCTAGTCTACAATCTTAGATGTTACTACTAATATGAAAACAAGACAAAATATGACTTCTTGCTAATTCTAAGACAATAATTGTAACATTCATTACAGACATCAATTGTTGTACAACATCATGGCTATGCTGTTGGCATCAACTTTTACACTGGATTATCGCTGTTGTGGGCCTTTAATCATCTGTCTGACTTTGTTGTTCACACAGGAGAGAGACGTGACTATCGTGAATCCTCTGGGGAGCCTCAACAACCTCATGATGCTGAGGAGACAGAGAAGAGTCTCTCCAGATCAGAACACCTCAATAAACACCCACAGAGACCCACAGGGAAGAGAACTCACTGCTGCTCTGACTGTGGGAAGAGATTCACATCATCAGGCATTAAAATTGATCAGAGAACACACACAGGAGAGAAATCTTATAGCTGTGGTCAATGTGGGAAGAGTTTTGGTCAATCTGGAAATCTGACCGTACACAAGAGAACACACACAAGAGAGAAACTTTATAGCTGTGATCAATGTGGGAAGAGTTTTGTTTTTGCTTGCCATCTGACTCAACACCAAAGAACACACACAGGAGAGAAACCTTATAGCTGTGATCAATGTGGGAAGAGTTTTAATTTATCTGGCAATCTGACTCAACACCAAAGAACACACACAGGAGAGAAACCTTATAGCTGTGATCAATGTGGGAAGAGTTTTGTTTATGCTTGCCATCTGACTCAACACCAGAGAACACACACAGGAGAGAAATCTTATAGCTGTGGTCAATGTGGGAAGAGTTTTAGTCGATCTGGAGAACTGACAGTGCACAAGAGAATACACACAGGAGAGAAACCTTATAGCTGTGATCAATGTGGGAAGAGTTTTGTTCAATCTGGCAATCTGACTCAACACCAAAGAACACACACAGGAGAGAAACCTTATAGCTGTGATCAATGTGGGAAGAGTTTTGTTCAATCTGGCCAGCTGACCCGACACCAGAGAACACACACAGGAGAGAAACCTTATAGCTGTAATCAATGTGGGAAGAGTTTTACTAGATCTGGCTATCTGACTTTACACCAGATAACACACACATAAGATAAATCCTTACAGCTGTGCTCAATGTGGGAAGAGTTATACTGAGTCTAGCTGTGACTAATCAGCAGAGAACATACACAGGAGAGAAACCTTATAGCTGTGACCAGAGTTAATCTGGTAAAATATCAGAAAATACATAAATGGAGTTGTTTCATGATACCAATGAATTAATGTCACAATGTGGTATGTTTTAACATTGTATTAGGAATATTTTAATAGTCTCAATGTAGAAGCCTAAACGTTTGCCCCCTCATTGATTGATTTCAACATGTTATGGATTTTAGGCTCATGGGAAAAATCCAAGCTCTGAAATGGAAGAGTACTATTTATGTGATTTAACAAAAAAAAGAGTTGTGTTACACTTACCACGTTCACGACCCACTTGAATCAAAATGTAGCTAGCTGTTTTCTACAAATTGTCCTCTAACCAGGGATGTACATATTACTCCCAGATTCCGTGTGGTTTTTGAGCTGTTAGTTGTGCGCTGCCCTAAGGGACTCCCAGCAGCCTGGATTTGAATCAGGGTCTGTAGTGACGCCTCCAGCGAGAAGCAGTGCCTTAGACCGCTGCGCCGCTCGTGTGATAAAGGTGTGGGATTCTGGGTAATCCACAGCAGATTTATGGAGAACTTGAAAATCGAGTGGTTCTGGGATAGAAATGTATAAAATTGACATTACATCATAAAATCCACGTTTTAAATCATACATTAGCAATTTATGTTTTAGTAACTACAGTTGTTGGTTTGGTGTCAAGTCAGCCTCTCTTTATATGTTATTTGCCAAGTCTCTGTTTTCCATGTGGGTTTTATGCTAAAGATCCCTCTTTCAAGTTGGTATCTAACTGCAAAATGCATCTTCTTTAGGAGTGCTATTTTTACCCTGTTCACTACTGATCGTTCATCCACACTGTGTCTCATCAATGCAGGTAATTTATGACAAAAGTATAAAGTATATGTTTTACAAACTCATGAACACCAGCCAGTTTATCAGCCCGGTTTTGTTAGTTTAGGTGTATTATACTTCTTCGCCACCAGAGGGGGACATTGAGTAATTTCCCATGTCAATTTGATATATTTTGATACTAAAATGGATGACGCGATATTCTGATGTTGTGAATATGAGACACATGGAAACAATTGATTCATTTATAATAGTAAATTAGGAATTAGTAGGAATTGTTAAATCCACTATACGATCACAATGACTTTGATAGACATTTCAATAGTTTTTTTGTTAGTATATTACAGGGCAGATTAATGTAGAATTGCTGTGGGAGTGGTATTTATATCCCGTCACTACTGATCATTCATCCATACTGTGTGTGTCCCATCATTGCAGCTTTGGAAATAAATGAACTATCCATTCATTGCTCCTTCCTGTGTTGACTCACTGACTTGAGGGACCAGGATGGTCACACTAGGTCGATATCTAACTCAAGCTTCACCTCATTTTATTTTTTTATTTCACCTTTATTTAACCAGGTAGGCTAGTTGAGAACCAGTTCTCATTTGCAACTGCGACCTGGCCAAGATAAAGCATAGCAGTGTGAACAGACAACACAGAGTTACACATGGAGTAAACAATTAACAAGTCAATAATACAGTAGAAAAAAGGAGAGTCTATATACATTGTGTGCAAAAGACATCAATAGGTAGGCGAATAATTACAATTTTGCAGATTAACACTGGAGTGATAAATGATCAGATGGTCATGTACAGGTAGAGATATTGGTGTGCAAAAGAGCATAAAATAAAATAAATAAAAACAGTATGGGGATGAGGTAGGTAAAAATGGGTGGGCTATTTACCGATAGACTATGTACAGCGGCAGCGATCGGTTAGCTGCTCAGATAGCAGATGTTTGAAGTTGGTGAGGGAGATAAAAGTCTCCAACTTCAGCGATTTTTGCAATTCGTTCCAGTCACAGGCAGCAAAGAACTGGAACGAAAGGCGGCCAAATGAGGTGTTGGCTTTAGGGATGATCAGTGAGATACACCTGCTGGAGCGCGTGTTACGGGTGGGTGTTGCCATCGTGACCAGTGAACTGAGATAAGGCGGAGCTTTACCTAGCATGGACTTGTAGATGACCTGGAGCCAGTGGGTCTGGCGACGAATATGTAGCGAGGGCCAGCCGACTAGAGCATACAGGTCGCAGTGGTGGGTGGTATAAGGTGCTTTAGTGACAAAACGGATGGCACTGTGATAAACTGCATCCAGTTTGCTGAGTGTTGGAAGCAATTTTGTAGATGACATCGCCGAAGTCGAGGATCGGTAGGATAGTCAGTTTTACTAGGGTAAGTTTGGCGGCGTGAGTGAAGGAGGCTTTGTTGCGGAAAAGAAAGCCGACTCTAGATTTGATTTTCGATTGGAGATGTTTGATATGAGTCTGGAAGGAGAGTTTACAGTCTAGCTAGACACCTAGGTACTTATAGATGTCCACATATTCAAGGTCGGAACCATCCAGGGTGGTGATGCTAGTCAGGCATGCGGGTGCAGGCAGCGAACGGTTGAAAAGCATGCATTTGGTTTTACTAGCGTTTAAGAGCAGATGGAGGCCACGGAAGGAGTGTTGTATGGCATTGAAGCTCGTTTGGAGGTTAGATAGCAGTGTCCAAGGACGGGCCGGAAGTAAATCAAATCAAATCAAATTTATTTATATAGCCCTTCGTACATCAGCTGATATCTCAAAGTGCTGTACAGAAACCCAGCCTAAAACCCCAAACAGCAAACAATGCAGGTGTAAAAGCACGGTGGCTAGGAAAAACTCCCTAGAAAGGCCAAAACCTAGGAAGAAACCTAGAGAGGAACCAGGCTATGTGGGGTGGCCAGTCCTCTTCTGGCTGTGCCGGGTAGAGATTATAACAGAACATGACCAAGATGTTCAAATGTTCATAAATGACCAGCATGGTCGAATAATAATAAGGCAGAACAGTTGAAACTGGAGCAGCAGCACAGTCAGGTGGACTGGGGACAGCAAGGAGTCATCATGTCAGGTAGTCCTGGGGCACGGTCCTAGGGCTCAGGTCCTCCGAGAGAGAGAGAAAGAAAGAGAGAATTTGAGAGAGCATATGTGGGGTGGCCAGTCCTCTTCTGGCTGTGCCGGGTGGAGATTATAACAGAACGTGGCCAAGATGTTCAAATGTTCATAAATGACCAGCATGGTTGAATAATAGTAAGGCAGAACAGTTGAAACTGGAGCAGCAGCATGGCCAGGTGGACTGGGGACAGCAAGGAGTCATCATGTCAGGTAGTCCTGGGACATGGTCCTAGGGCCCAGGCCAGTTGAAACTGGAGCAGCAGCATGGCCAGGTGGACTGGGGACAGCAAGGAGTCATCATGTCAGGTAGTCCTGGGGCATGGTCCTAGGGCTCAGGTCCTCCGAGAGAGAGAAAGAAAGAGAGAAGGAGAGAATTAGAGAACGCACACTTAGATTCACACAGGACACCGAATAGGACAGGAGAAGTACTCCAGATATAACAAACTGACCCTAGCCCCCGACACATAAACTAATGCAGCATAAATACTGGAGGCTGAGACAGGAGGGGTCAGGAGACACTGTGGCCCCAACCCGAGGACACCCCGGACAGGGCCAAACAGGAAGGATATAACCCCACCCACTTTGCCAAAGCACAGCCCCCACACCACTAGAGGGATATCTTCAACCACCAACTTACCATCCTGAGACAAGGCCGAGTATAGCCCACAAAGATCTCCGCCACGGCACAACCCAAGGGGGAGGCGCAAACCCAGACAGGCCGACCACAACAGTGAATCAACCCACCCAGGTGACGCACCCCCCCAGGGACGGCATGAGAGAGCCCCAGTAAGCCAGTGACTCAGCCCCGTAACAGGGTAGAGGCAGAGAATCCCAGTGGAAAGAGGGGAATCGGCCAGGCAGAGACAGCAAGGGCGGTTCGTTGCTCCAGAGCCTTTCCGTTCACCTTCCCACTCCTGGGCCAGACTACACTCAATCATATGACCCACTGAAGAGATGAGTCTTCAGTAAAGACTTAAAGGTTGAGACCGAGTTTGCGTCTCTGACATGGGTAGGCAGACCGTTCCATAAAAATGGAGCTCTATAGGAGAAAGCCCTGCCTCCAGCTGTTTGCTTAGAAATTCTAGGGACAATTAGGAGGCCTGCGTCTTGTGACCGTAGCGTACGTGTAGGTATGTACGGCAGGACCAAATCAGAGAGATAGGTAGGAGCAAGCCCATGTAATGCTTTGTAGGTTAGCAGTAAAACCTTGAAATCAGCCCTTGCTTTGACAGGAAGCCAGTGTAGAGAGGCTAGCACTGGAGTAATATGATCAAATTTTTGGTTCTAGTCAGGATTCTAGCAGCCGTATTCAGCACTAACTAAGTTTATTTAGTGCTTTATCCGGGTAGCCGGAAAATAGAGCATTGCAGTAGTCTAACCTAGAAGTGACAAAAGCATGGATTAATTTTTCTGCATCATTTTTGGACAGAAAGTTTCTGATTTTTGCAATGTTACGTAGATGGAAAAAAGCTGTCCTCGAAATGGTCTTGATATGTTCTTCAAAAGAGAGATCAGGGTCCAGAGTAACGCCGAGGTCCTTCACAGTTTTATTTGAGACGACTGTACAACCATTAAGATTAATTGTCAGATTCAACAGAAGATCTCTTTGTTTCTTGGGACCTAGAACAAGCATCTCTGTTTTGTCCGAGTTTAATAGTAGAAAGTTTGCAGCCATCCACTTCCTTATGTCTGAAACACATGCTTCTAGCGAGGGCAATTTTGGGGCTTCACCATGTTTCATTGAAATGTACAGCTGTGTGTCATCCGCATAGCAGTGAAAGTTTACATTATGTTTTCGAATAACATCCCCAAGAGGTAAAATATATAATGAAAACAATAGTGGTCCTAAAACAGAACCTTGAGGAACACCGAAATTTACAGTTGATTTGTCAGAGGACAAACCATTCACAGAGACAAACTGATATCTTTCCGACAGATAAGATCTAAACCAGGCCAGAACATGTCCGTGTAGACCAATTTGGGTTTCCAATCTCTCCAAAAGAATGTGGTGATCGATGGTATCAAAAGCAGCACTAAGGTCTAGGAGCACGAGGACAGATGCAGAGCCTCGGTCCGTTGCCATTAAAATGTCATTTACCACCTTCACAAGTGCCGTCTCAGTGCTATGATGGGGTCTAAAACCAGACTGAAGCATTTCGTATACATTGTTTGTCTTCAGGAAGGCAGTGAGTTGCTGCGCAACAGCCTTCTCTAAAATTTTTGAGAGGAATGGAAGATTCGATATAGGCCGATAGTTTTTTATATTTTCTGGGTCAAGGTTTGGCTTTTTCAAGAGAGGCTTTATTACTGCCACTTTTAGTGAGTTTGGTACACATCCAGTGGATAGAGAGCCGTTTATTATGTTCAACATAGGAGGGCCAAGCACAGGAAGCAGCTCTTTCAGTAGTTTAGTTGGAATAGGGTCCAGTATGCAGCTTGAAGGTTTAGAGGCCATGATTATTTTCATCATTGTGTCAAGAGATATAGTACTAAAAGACTTGAGCGTCTCTCTTGATCCTAGGTCCTGGCAGAGTTGTGCAGACTCAGGACAACTGAGGTTTGGAGGAATACGCAGGTTTAAAGAGGAGTCCGTAATTTGCTTTCTAATAATCATAATCTTTTCCTCAAAGAAGTTCATGAATTTATCACTGCTAAAGTGAAAGTCATCCTCTCTTGGGGAATGCTGCTTTTTAGTTAGCTTTGCGACAGTATCAAAAAGGAATTTCGGATTGTTCTTATTTTCCTCAATTAAGTTAGAAAAATAGGATGATCGAGCAGCAGTAAGGGCTCTTCGGTACTGCACGGTACCGTCCTTCCAAGCTAGTCGGAAGACTTCCAGTTTGGTGTGGCGCCATTTCCGTTCCAATTTTCTGGAAGCTTGCTTCAGAGCTCGGGTATTTTCTGTGTACCAGGGAGCTAGTTTCTTATGAGACATTTTTTTAGTTTTTAGGGGTGCAACTGCATCTAGGGTATTTGCAAGGTTAAATTGAGATACTCAGTTAGGTGGTTAACGGATTTTTGTCCTCTGGCGTCCTTGGGTAGGCAGAGGGAGTCTGGAAGGGCATCAAGGAATCTTTGTGTTGTCTGTGAATTTATAGCACGACTTTTGATGTTCCTTGGTTGGGGTCTGAGCAGATTATTTGTTGCAATTGCAAACGTAATAAAATGGTGGTCCGATAGTCCAGGATTATGAGGAAAAACATTAAGATCCACAACATTTATTCCATGGGACAAAACTAGGTCCAGCGTATGACTGTGACAGTGAGTGGGTCCAGAGACATGTTGGACAAAACCCACTGAGTCGATGATGGCTCCGAAAGCCTTTTGGAGTGGGTCTGTGGACTTTTCCATGTGAATATTAAAGTCACCAAAGATTAGAATATTATCTGCAATGACTACAAGGTCCGATAGGAATTCAGGGAACTCAGTGAGAAACGCTGTATATGGCCCAGGAGGCCTGTAAACAGTAGCTATAAAAAGTGATTGAGTAGGCTGCATAGATTTCATGACTAGAAGCTCAAAAGACGAAAACGTCATTTTTTTTTTTTGTAAATTGAAATTTGCTATCGTAAATGTTAGCAACACCTCCGCCTTTGCGGGATGCACGGGGGATATGCTCACTAGTGTAGCCAGGAGGTGAGGCCTCATTTAACACAGTAAATTCATCAGGCTTAAGCCATGTTTCAGTCAGGCCAATCACATCAAGATTATGATCAGTGATTAGTTCATTGACTATAATTGCCTTTGAAGTAAGGGATCTAACATTAAGTAGCCCTATTTTGAGAAGTGAGGTATCATGATCTCTTTCAGTAATGACAGGAATGGAGGTGGTCTTTATCCTAGTGAGATTGCTAAGGCGAACACCGCCATGTTTAGTTTTGCCCAACCTAGGTCGAGGCACAGACACGGTCTCAATGGTGATAGCTGAGCTGACTACACTGACTGTGCTAGTGGCAGACTCCACTATGCTGGCAGGCTGGCTAATAGCCTGCTGCCTGGCCTGCACCCTATTTCATTGTGGAGCTAGAGGAGTTAGAGCCCTGTCTATGTTGGTAGATAAGATGAGAGCACCCCTCCAGCTAGGATGGAGTCCGTCACTCCTCAGCAGGTCAGGCTTGGTCCTGTTTGTGGGTGAGTCCCAGAAAGAGGGCCAATTATCTACAAATTCTATCTTTTGGGAGGGGCAGAAAACAGTTTTCAACCAGCGATTGAGTTGTGAGACTCTGCTGTAGAGCTCATCACTCCCCCTAACTGGGAGGGGGCCAGAGACAATTACTCGATGCCGACACATCTTTCTAGCTGATATGCACGCAGAAGCTATGTTGCGCTTGGTGATCTCTGACTGTTTCATCCTAACATCGTTGGTGCCGACGTGGATAACAATATCTCTATACTCTCTACACTCGCCAGTTTTAGCTTTAGCCAGCACCATCTTCAGATTAGCCTTAACGTCGGTAGCCCTGCCCCGGGTAAACAGTGTATGATCGCTGGATGATTCGCTTTAAGTCTAATACTGCGGGTAATGGAGTCGCCAATGACTAGAGTTTTCAATTTGTCAGAGCTAATGGTGGGAAGCTTCGGCGTCTCAGACCCCGTAACGGGAGGAGTAGAGACCAGAGAAGACTCGGCCTCTGACACCGACCCGCTGCTTAATGGGGAAAACCGGTTGAAAGTTTCTGTCGGCTGAATGAGCGACACCGGTTGAGCGTTCCTACAGCATTTCCTTCCAGAAACCGTGAGAAAATTGTCCGGCTGCGGGGACTGTGCCAGGGGATTTATACTACTATCTGTACTTACTGGTGGCACAGACGCTGTTTCATCCTTTCCTACACTAAAATTACCCTTGCCTAACGATTGCGTCTGAAGCTGGGCTTGCAGTACAGCTATCCTCGCCGAAAGGCGAGCACAGCGGCTGCAATTAGAAGGCATCATGTTAATGTTACTACTTAGCTTCGGCTGTTGGAGGTCCTGACGAATCGTGTCCAGATAAAGCGTCCGGGGTGAAAAAGTTGAGGAAAAAATAAATAAATATATGAACGGTAATTAAAAAGTGAAAACCGTAAAGTTGTCAGGTAGCAAAATAGGCAAAATAGGTTGGCAACAAAACGCACAGCAACTCGAAAACAAGCCTGCAAGTTGTGACCGGAAATGACGTCTCTCTCTCAGCAGTCATGCTGCTTAGCAGTAATAATATGATGATGAAATAACAATTTATAATAAACACTCTCAAATGTAAACCTTCTGTAGCTGAGCAAAGATCAAGGAAAATAAGAAAACAGCTGTACTTAATAACAAATGAATGAGGGGAACATTTCACTTTATTGCATTATAATGAGTTACTGAGTTACTTCATTGTCTTTCACTTGTAAAATTATCACTTTCTGTAGACTATGCCTGGTGGCCCATTCACTGCTGACAGGCCTGTTGTCGTGGCCGAGTGGTTAAGGCGATGGACTAGAAATCCATTAGGATCTTCCTGCGCAGGTTCGAATCCTGCCGACAACGAAATTGAATTTTCTTGACCCTCCGGAGGTTGAAGTTTCGTCGTGTTTCTTATACCAATCATATCCTCTCAGATCTCCTCAAGTACATAGGGATTAGTTGTCCATTTGGGACAGGATCCCACCTCACACCTTTACACACCTGGTTATCCATCCTTCTAGCTCTATAGGCCACAGTAGCATAGGTTACAGGTTTGTAGTCAAGCCACAGATTTCAGGTGAGATCCCATAATACACTCAACAATACAACAACACGATTGTCATGAATAACCATTAAGCCATTTGCTAAGATTTCCCCCATTTTCACATGTGGAAACCTGTTGTCACTCTTACCCTGACGGATAGCTCCAGACACTTTTTTGGTCCTATCTGAGGCATTTTTAAATTCATGTCCAAATGGCCATATTCTGAAGACACTCTTAAAGTCTGCAGGGTAATCGAACTGGCCACATCTAAAGTCAAGCCACAGGTAACAGGTGAGCTGCCTTGTTAAACCCTCAAAATAAATAATAACACGATTGCGTTGAAAATACCCATTAAGCCATTTGTTAAGATTTCAGCTATGTGGACCTGTTGTCACTCTTACCCTGATGATTGCTGATACTTACAGACACTTTTTCGGTCTTATCTGAGGAATTTTATCATTTATATCAGAATGGCCATATTCTGAGGCCAGTTTAGCGTTCATTCAATGACGATTTACTACTCTTTTCCGTTGAAGGCCATATTGAGGTTAAATCAATGACTGGAGTTTTTCATTGATAAAAACAAATGACTATTGAAAGTGCAAGTCGGTATCGTGCATAAATTTACTGGTCTCTGTGGTGATTTTAGAAGGCTGTGCCTATTTCTACTTTTACCCCATACTCTTTAACCCGATACCCAGGTAATGTGCTGTAGTCAGGATGGCCGAGCGGTCTAAGGCGCTGCGTTCAGGTCGCAGTCTCCCATGGAGGCGTGGGTTCAAATCCCACTTCTGACAGTTGTTTAGTGCCTCTCAGGAGTCATGCTGCTTAGCAGTAATAATAAGATGATGAAATAACAATTTATAATAAACACTCTCAAATGTAAACCTTCTGTAGCTGAGCAAAGATCAAGGAAAATAAGAAAACAGCTGTACTTAATAACAAATGAATGAGGGGAACATTTCACTTTATTGCATTATAATGAGTTACTGAGTTACTTCATTGTCTTTCAGTTGTAAAATTATCACTTTCTGTAGACTATGCCTGGTGGCCCATTCACTGCTGACAGGCCTGTTGTCGTGGCCGAGTGGTTAAGGCGATGGACTAGAAATCCATTAGGATCTTCCTGCGCAGGTTCGAATCCTGCCGACAACGAAATTGAATTTTCTTGACCCCTCCGGAGGTTGAAGTTTCGTCGTGTTTCTTATACCAATCATATCCTCTCAGATCTCCTCAAGTACATAGGGATTAGTTGTCCATTTGGGACAGGATCCCACCTCACACCTTTACACACCTGGTTATCCATCCTTCTAGCTCTATAGGCCACAGTAGCATAGGTTACAGGTTTGTAGTCAAGCCACAGATTTCAGGTGAGATCCCATGATACACTCAACAATACAACAACACGATTGTCATGAATAACCATTAAGCCATTTGCTAAGATTTCCCCCATTTTCACATGTGGAAACCTGTTGTCACTCTTACCCTGACGGATAGCTCCAGACACTTTTTTGGTCCTATCTGAGGCATTTTTAAATTCATGTCCAAATGGCCATATTCTGAAGACACTCTTAAAGTCTGCAGGGTAATCGAACTGGCCACATCTAAAGTCAAGCCACAGGTAACAGGTGAGCTGCCTTGTTAAACCCTCAAAATAAATAATAACACGATTGCGTTGAAAATACCCATTAAGCCATTTGTTAAGATTTCAGCTATGTGGACCTGTTGTCACTCTTACCCTGATGATTGTTGATATTTACAGACACTTTTTCGGTCTTGTCTGAGAAATTTTATCATTTATATCAGAATGGCCATATTCTGAGGCCAGTTTAGCGTTCATTCAATGACGATTTACACGATTGCGTTGAAAATACCCATTGAGCCATTTGTTAAGATTTCAGCCATGTGGACCTGTTGTCACTCTTACCCTGATGATTGCTGATACTTACAGACACTTTTTCGGTCTTATCTGAGGAATTTTATCATTTATATCAGAATGGCCATATTCTGAGGCCAGTTTAGCGTTCATTCAATGACGATTTACTACTCTTTTCCGTTGAAGGCCATATTGAGGTTAAATCAATGACTGGAGTTTTTCATTGATAAAAACAAATGACTATTGAAAGTGCAAGTCGGTATCGTGCATAAATTTACTGGTCTCTGTGGTGATTTTAGAAGGCTGTGCCTATTTCTACTTTTACCCCATACTCTTTAACCCGATACCCAGGTAATGTGCTGTAGTCAGGATGGCCGAGCGGTCTAAGGCGCTGCGTTCAGGTCGCAGTCTCCCATGGAGGCGTGGGTTCAAATCCCACTTCTGACAGTTGTTTAGTGCCTCTCAGGAGTCATGCTGCTTAGCAGTAATAATAAGATGATGAAATAACAATTTATAATAAACACTCTCAAATGTAAACCTTCTGTAGCTGAGCAAAGATCAAGGAAAATAAGAAAACAGCTGTACTTAATAACAAATGAATGAGGGGAACATTTCACTTTATTGCATTATAATGAGTTACTGAGTTACTTCATTGTCTTTCAGTTGTAAAATTATCACTTTCTGTAGACTATGCCTGGTGGCCCATTCACTGCTGACAGGCCTGTTGTCGTGGCCGAGTGGTTAAGGCGATGGACTAGAAATCCATTAGGATCTTCCTGCGCAGGTTCGAATCCTGCCGACAACGAAATTGAATTTTCTTGACCCCTCCGGAGGTTGAAGTTTCGTCGTGTTTCTTATACCAATCATATCCTCTCAGATCTCCACAAGTACATAGGGATTAGTTGTCCATTTGGGACAGGATCCCACCTCACACCATTACACACCTGGTTATCCATCCTTCTAGCTCTATAGGCCACAGTAGCATAGGTTACAGGTTTGTAGTCAAGCCACAGATTTCAGGTGAGATCCCATGATACACTCAACAATACAACAACACGATTCTCATGAATAACCATTAAGCCATTTGCTAAGATTTCCCCCATTTTCACATGTGGAAACCTGTTGTCACTCTTACCCTGACGGATAGCTCCAGACACTTTTTTGGTCCTATCTGAGGCATTTTTAAATTCATGTCCAAATGGCCATATTCTGAAGACACTCTTAAAGTCTGCAGGGTAATTGAACTGGCCACATCTAAAGTCAAGCCACAGGTCACAGTTGAGCTGCCTTGTTAAACCCTCAAAATAAATAATAACACGATTGCGTTGAAAATACCCATTGAGCCATTTGTTAAGATTTCAGCCATGTGGACCTGTTGTCACTCTTACCCTGATGATTGCTGATACTTACAGACACTTTTTCGGTCTTATCTGAGGAATTTTATCATTTATATCAGAATGGCCATATTCTGAGGCCAGTTTAGCGTTCATTCAATGACGATTTACACGATTGCGTTGAAAATACCCATTGAGCCATTTGTTAAGATTTCAGCCATGTGGACCTGTTGTCACTCTTACCCTGATGATTGCTGATACTTACAGACACTTTTTCGGTCTTATCTGAGGAATTTTATCATTTATATCAGAATGGCCATATTCTGAGGCCAGTTTAGCGTTCATTCAATGACAATTTACTACTCTTTTCCGTTGAAGGCCATATTGAGGTTAAATCAATGACTGGAGTTTTTCATTGATAAAAACAAATGACTATTGAAAGTGCAAGTCGGTATCGTGCATAAATTTACTGGTCTCTGTGGTGATTTTAGAAGGCTGTGCCTATTTCTACTTTTACCCCATACTCTTTAACCCGATACCCAGGTAATGTGCTGTAGTCAGGATGGCCGAGCGGTCTAAGGCGCTGCGTTCAGGTCGCAGTCTCCCATGGAGGCGTGGGTTCAAATCCCACTTCTGACAGTTGTTTAGTGCCTCTCAGGAGTCATGCTGCTTAGCAGTAATAATAAGATGATGAAATAACAATTTATAATAAACACTCTCAAATGTAAACCTTCTGTAGCTGAGCAAAGATCAAGGAAAATAAGAAAACAGCTGTACTTAATAACAAATGAATGAGGGGAACATTTCACTTTATTGCATTATAATGAGTTACTGAGTTACTTCATTGTCTTTCAGTTGTAAAATTATCACTTTCTGTAGACTATGCCTGGTGGCCCATTCACTGCTGACAGGCCTGTTGTCGTGGCCGAGTGGTTAAGGCGATGGACTAGAAATCCATTAGGATCTTCCTGCGCAGGTTCGAATCCTGCCGACAACGAAATTGAATTTTCTTGACCCCTCCGGAGGTTGAAGTTTCGTCGTGTTTCTTATACCAATCATATCCTCTCAGATCTCCTCAAGTACATAGGGATTAGTTGTCCATTTGGGACAGGATCCCACCTCACACCTTTACACACCTGGTTATCCATCCTTCTAGCTCTATAGGCCACAGTAGCATAGGTTACAGGTTTGTAGTCAAGCCACAGATTTCAGGTGAGATCCCATGATACACTCAACAATACAACAACACGATTCTCATGAATAACCATTAAGCCATTTGCTAAGATTTCCCCCATTTTCACATGTGGAAACCTGTTGTCACTCTTACCCTGACGGATAGCTCCAGACACTTTTTGGTCCTATCTGAGGCATTTTTAAATTCATGTCCAAATGGCCATATTCTGAAGACACTCTTAAAGTCTGCAGGGTAATCGAACTGGCCACATCTAAAGTCAAGCCACAGGTAACAGGTGAGCTGCCTTGTTAAACCCTCAAAATAAATAATAACACGATTGCGTTGAAAATACCCATTAAGCCATTTGTTAAGATTTCAGCCATGTGGACCTGTTGTCACTCTTACCCTGATGATTGCTGATACTTACAGACACTTTTTCGGTCTTATCTGAGGAATTTTATCATTTATATCAGAATGGCCATATTCTGAGGCCAGTTTAGCGTTCATTCAATGACGATTTACTACTCTTTTCCGTTGAAGGCCATATTGAGGTTAAATCAATGACTGGAGTTTTTCATTGATAAAAAAAATGACTATTGAAAGTGCAAGTCGGTATCGTGCATAAATTTACTGGTCTCTGTGGTGATTTTAGAAGGCTGTGCCTATTTCTACTTTTACCCCATACTCTTTAACCCGATACCCAGGTAATGTGCTGTAGTCAGGATGGCCGAGCGGTCTAAGGCGCTGCGTTCAGGTCGCAGTCTCCCATGGAGGCGTGGGTTCAAATCCCACTTCTGACAGTTGTTTAGTGCCTCTCAGGAGTCATGCTGCTTAGCAGTAATAATAAGATGATGAAATAACAATTTATAATAAACACTCTCAAATGTAAACCTTCTGTAGCTGAGCAAAGATCAAGGAAAATAAGAAAACAGCTGTACTTAATAACAAATGAATGAGGGGAACATTTCACTTTATTGCATTATAATGAGTTACTGAGTTACTTCATTGTCTTTCAGTTGTAAAATTATCACTTTCTGTAGACTATGCCTGGTGGCCCATTCACTGCTGACAGGCCTGTTGTCGTGGCCGAGTGGTTAAGGCGATGGACTAGAAATCCATTAGGATCTTCCTGCGCAGGTTCGAATCCTGCCGACAACGAAATTGAATTTTCTTGACCCCTCCGGAGGTTGAAGTTTCGTCGTGTTTCTTATACCAATCATATCCTCTCAGATCTCCTCAAGTACATAGGGATTAGTTGTCCATTTGGGACAGGATCCCACCTCACACCTTTACACACCTGGTTATCCATCCTTCTAGCTCTATAGGCCACAGTAGCATAGGTTACAGGTTTGTAGTCAAGCCACAGATTTCAGGTGAGATCCCATGATACACTCAACAATACAACAACACGATTCTCATGAATAACCATTAAGCCATTTGCTAAGATTTCCCCCATTTTCACATGTGGAAACCTGTTGTCACTCTTACCCTGACGGATAGCTCCAGACACTTTTTGGTCCTATCTGAGGCATTTTTAAATTCATGTCCAAATGGCCATATTCTGAAGACACTCTTAAAGTCTGCAGGGTAATCGAACTGGCCACATCTAAAGTCAAGCCACAGGTAACAGGTGAGCTGCCTTGTTAAACCCTCAAAATAAATAATAACACGATTGCGTTGAAAATACCCATTAAGCCATTTGTTAAGATTTCAGCTATGTGGACCTGTTGTCACTCTTACCCTGATATTTACAGACACTTTTTCGGTCTTGTCTGAGAAATTTTATCATTTATATCAGAATGGCCATATTCTGAGGCCAGTTTAGCGTTCATTCAATGACGATTTACACGATTCTTGAAAATACCCATTGAGCCATTTGTTAAGATTTCAGCCATGTGGACCTGTTTCACTCTTACCCTGATGATTGCTGATATCAGAATGGTCTTATCTGAGGAATTTTATCATTTATATCAGAATGGCCATATTCTGAGGCCAGTTTAGCGTTCATTCAATGACGATTTACTACTCTTTTCCGTTGAAGGCCATATTGAGGTTAAATCAATGACTGGAGTTTTTCATTGATAAAAACAAATGACTATTGAAAGTGCAAGTCGGTATCGTGCATAAATTTACTGGTCTCTGTGGTGATTTTAGAAGGCTGTGCCTATTTCTACTTTTACCCCATACTCTTTAACCCGATACCCAGGTAATGTGCTGTAGTCAGGATGGCCGAGCGGTCTAAGGCGCTGCGTTCAGGTCGCAGTCTCCCATGGAGGCGTGGGTTCAAATCCCACTTCTGACAGTTGTTTAGTGCCTCTCAGGAGTCATGCTGCTTAGCAGTAATAATAAGATGATGAAATAACAATTTATAATAAACACTCTCAAATGTAAACCTTCTGTAGCTGAGCAAAGATCAAGGAAAATAAGAAAACAGCTGTACTTAATAACAAATGAATGAGGGGAACATTTCACTTTATTGCATTATAATGAGTTACTGAGTTACTTCATTGTCTTTCAGTTGTAAAATTATCACTTTCTGTAGACTATGCCTGGTGGCCCTTCACTGCTGACAGGCCTGTTGTCGTGGCCGAGTGGTTAAGGCGATGGACTAGAAATCCATTAGGATCTTCCTGCGCAGGTTCGAATCCTGCCGACAACGAAATTGAATTTTCTTGACCCCTCCGGAGGTTGAAGTTTCGTCGTGTTTCTTATACCAATCATATCCTCTCAGATCTCCACAAGTACATAGGGATTAGTTGTCCATTTGGGACAGGATCCCACCTCACACCTTTACACACCTGGTTATCCATCCTTCTAGCTCTATAGGCCACAGTAGCATAGGTTACAGGTTTGTAGTCAAGCCACAGATTTCAGGTGAGATCCCATGATACACTCAACAATACAACAACACGATTCTCATGAATAACCATTAAGCCATTTGCTAAGATTTCCCCCATTTTCACATGTGGAAACCTGTTGTCACTCTTACCCTGACGGATAGCTCCAGACACTTTTTTGGTCCTATCTGAGGCATTTTTAAATTCATGTCCAAATGGCCATATTCTGAAGACACTCTTAAAGTCTGCAGGGTAATCGAACTGGCCACATCTAAAGTCAAGCCACAGGTCACAGTTGAGCTGCCTTGTTAAACCCTCAAAATAAATAATAACACGATTGCGTTGAAAATACCCATTAAGCCATTTGTTAAGATTTCAGCCATGTGGACCTGTTGTCACTCTTACCCTGATGATTGCTGATACTTACAGACACTTTTTCGGTCTTATCTGAGAAATTTTATCATTTATATCAGAATGGCCATATTCTGAGGCCAGTTTAGCGTTCATTCAATGACGATTTATTCGTTGAAAATACCCATTGAGCCATTTGTTAAGATTTCAGCCATGTGGACCTGTTGTCACTCTTACCCTGATGATTGCTGATACTTACAGACACTTTTTCGGTCTTATCTGAGGAATTTTATCATTTATATCAGAATGGCCATATTCTGAGGCCAGTTTAGCGTTCATTCAATGACGATTTACTACTCTTTTCCGTTGAAGGCCATATTGAGGTTAAATCAATGACTGGAGTTTTTCATTGATAAAAACAAATGACTATTGAAAGTGCAAGTCGGTATCGTGCATAAATTTACTGGTCTCTGTGGTGATTTTAGAAGGCTGTGCCTATTTCTACTTTTACCCCATACTCTTTAACCCGATACCCAGGTAATGTGCTGTAGTCAGGATGGCCGAGCGGTCTAAGGCGCTGCGTTCAGGTCGCAGTCTCCCATGGAGGCGTGGGTTCAAATCCCACTTCTGACAGTTGTTTAGTGCCTCTCAGGAGTCATGCTGCTTAGCAGTAATAATAAGATGATGAAATAACAATTTATAATAAACACTCTCAAATGTAAACCTTCTGGAGCTGAGCAAAGATCAAGGAAAATAAGAAAACAGCTGTACTTAATAACAAATGAATGAGGGGAACATTTCACTTTATTGCATTATAATGAGTTACTGAGTTACTTCATTGTCTTTCAGTTGTAAAATTATCACTTTCTGTAGACTATGCCTGGTGGCCCATTCACTGCTGACAGGCCTGTTGTCGTGGCCGAGTGGTTAAGGCGATGGACTAGAAATCCATTAGGATCTTCCTGCGCAGGTTCGAATCCTGCCGACAACGAAATTGAATTTTCTTGACCCCTCCGGAGGTTGAAGTTTCGTCGTGTTTCTTATACCAATCATATCCTCTCAGATCTCCTCAAGTACATAGGGATTAGTTGTCCATTTGGGACAGGATCCCACCTCACACCTTTACACACCTGGTTATCCATCCTTCTAGCTCTATAGGCCACAGTAGCATAGGTTACAGGTTTGTAGTCAAGCCACAGATTTCAGGTGAGATCCCATGATACACTCAACAATACAACAACACGATTCTCATGAATAACCATTAAGCCATTTGCTAAGATTTCCCCCATTTTCACATGTGGAAACCTGTTGTCACTCTTACCCTGACGGATAGCTCCAGACACTTTTTTGGTCCTATCTGAGGCATTTTTAAATTCATGTCCAAATGGCCATATTCTGAAGACACTCTTAAAGTCTGCAGGGTAATCGAACTGGCCACATCTAAAGTCAAGCCACAGGTCACAGGTGAGCTGCCTTGTTAAACCCTCAAAATAAATAATAACACGATTGCGTTGAAAATACCCATTAAGCCATTTGTTAAGATTTCAGCTATGTGGACCTGTTGTCACTCTTACCCTGATGATTGCTGATACTTACAGACACTTTTTCGGTCTTATCTGAGGAATTTTATCATTTATATCAGAATGGCCATATTCTGAGGCCAGTTTAGCGTTCATTCAATGACGATTTACTACTCTTTTCCGTTGAAGGCCATATTGAGGTTAAATCAATGACTGGAGTTTTTCATTGATAAAAACAAATGACTATTGAAAGTGCAAGTCGGTATCGTGCATAAATGTACTGGTCTCTGTGGTGATTTTAGAAGGCTGTGCCTATTTCTACTTTTACCCCATACTCTTTAACCCGATACCCAGGTAATGTGCTGTAGTCAGGATGGCCGAGCGGTCTAAGGCGCTGCGTTCAGGTCTCAGTCTCCCATCGAGGCGTGGGTTCAAATCCCACTTCTGACAGTTGTTTAGTGCCTCTCAGGAGTCATGCTGCTTAGCAGTAATAATAAGATGATGAAATAACAATTTATAATAAACACTCTCAAATGTAAACTTGATCAAGGAAAATAAGAAAACAGCTGTACTTAATAACAAATGAATGAGGGGAACATTTCACTTTATTGCATTATAATGAGTTACTGAGTTACTTCATTGTCTTTCAGTTGTAAAATTATCACTTTCTGTAGACTATGCCTGGTGGCCCATTCACTGCTGACAGGCCTGTTGTCGTGGCCGAGTGGTTAAGGCGATGGACTAGAAATCCATTAGGATCTTCCTGCGCAGGTTCGAATCCTGCCGACAACGAAATTGAATTTTCTTGACCCCTCCGGAGGTTGAAGTTTCGTCGTGTTTCTTATACCAATCATATCCTCTCAGATCTCCTCAAGTACATAGGGATTAGTTGTCCATTTGGGACAGGATCCCACCTCACACCTTTACACACCTGGTTATCCATCCTTCTAGCTCTATAGGCCACAGTAGCATAGGTTACAGGTTTGTAGTCAAGCCACAGATTTCAGGTGAGATCCCATGATACACTCAACAATACAACAACACGATTCTCATGAATAACCATTAAGCCATTTGCTAAGATTTCCCCCATTTTCACATGTGGAAACCTGTTGTCACTCTTACCCTGACGGATAGCTCCAGACACTTTTTGGTCCTATCTGAGGCATTTTTAAATTCATGTCCAAATGGCCATATTCTGAAGACACTCTTAAAGTCTGCAGGGTAATCGAACTGGCCACATCTAAAGTCAAGCCACAGGTCACAGTTGAGCTGCCTTGTTAAACCCTCAAAATAAATAATAACACGATTGCGTTGAAAATACCCATTAAGCCATTTGTTAAGATTTCAGCTATGTGGACCTGTTGTCACTCTTACCCTGATGATTGTTGATATTTACAGACACTTTTTCGGTCTTGTCTGAGAAATTTTATCATTTATATCAGAATGGCCATATTCTGAGGCCAGTTTAGCGTTCATTCAATGACGATTTACACGATTGCGTTGAAAATACCCATTAAGCCATTTGTTAAGATTTCAGCCATGTGGACCTGTTGTCACTCTTACCCTGATGATTGCTGATACTTACAGACACTTTTTCGGTCTTATCTGAGGAATTTTATCATTTATATCAGAATGGCCATATTCTGAGGCCAGTTTAGCGTTCATTCAATGACGATTTACTACTCTTTTCCGTTGAAGGCCATATTGAGGTTAAATCAATGACTGGAGTTTTTCATTGATAAAAACAAATGACTATTGAAAGTGCAAGTCGGTATCGTGCATAAATTTACTGGTCTCTGTGGTGATTTTAGAAGGCTGTGCCTATTTCTACTTTTACCCCATACTCTTTAACCCGATACCCAGGTAATGTGCTGTAGTCAGGATGGCCGAGCGGTCTAAGGCGCTGCGTTCAGGTCGCAGTCTCCCATGGAGGCGTGGGTTCAAATCCCACTTCTGACAGTTGTTTAGTGCCTCTCAGGAGTCATGCTGCTTAGCAGTAATAATAAGATGATGAAATAACAATTTATAATAAACACTCTCAAATGTAAACCTTCTGGAGCTGAGCAAAGATCAAGGAAAATAAGAAAACAGCTGTACTTAATAACAAATGAATGAGGGGAACATTTCACTTTATTGCATTATAATGAGTTACTGAGTTACTTCATTGTCTTTCAGTTGTAAAATTATCACTTTCTGTAGACTATGCCTGGTGGCCCATTCACTGCTGACAGGCCTGTTGTCGTGGCCGAGTGGTTAAGGCGATGGACTAGAAATCCATTAGGATCTTCCTGCGCAGGTTCGAATCCTGCCGACAACGAAATTGAATTTTCTTGACCCCTCCGGAGGTTGAAGTTTCGTCGTGTTTCTTATACCAATCATATCCTCTCAGATCTCCACAAGTACATAGGGATTAGTTGTCCATTTGGGACAGGATCCCACCTCACACCTTTACACACCTGGTTATCCATCCTTCTAGCTCTATAGGCCACAGTAGCATAGGTTACAGGTTTGTAGTCAAGCCACAGATTTCAGGTGAGATCCCATGATACACTCAACAATACAACAACACGATTCTCATGAATAACCATTAAGCCATTTGCTAAGATTTCCCCCATTTTCACATGTGGAAACCTGTTGTCACTCTTACCCTGACGGATAGCTCCAGACACTTTTTGGTCCTATCTGAGGCATTTTTAAATTCATGTCCAAATGGCCATATTCTGAAGACACTCTTAAAGTCTGCAGGGTAATCGAACTGGCCACATCTAAAGTCAAGCCACAGGTCACAGTTGAGCTGCCTTGTTAAACCCTCAAAATAAATAATAACACGATTGCGTTGAAAATACCCATTAAGCCATTTGTTAAGATTTCAGCCATGTGGACCTGTTGTCACTCTTACCCTGATGATTGCTGATATTTACAGACACTTTTTCGGTCTTATCTGAGGAATTTTATCATTTATATCAGAATGGCCATATTCTGAGGCCAGTTTAGCGTTCATTCAAGATTTTTGCGTTGAAAATACCCATTAAGCCATTTGTTAAGATTTCAGCCATGTGGACCTGTTGTCACTCTTACCCTGATGATTGCTGATACTTACAGACACTTTTTCGGTCTTATCTGAGGAATTTTATCATTTATATCAGAATGGCCATATTCTGAGGCCAGTTTAGCGTTCATTCAAATTTACTACTCTTTTCCGTTGAAGGCCATATTGAGGTTAAATCAATGACTGGAGTTTTTCATTGATAAAAACAAATGACTATTGAAAGTGCAAGTCGGTATCGTGCATAAATTTACTGGTCTCTGTGGTGATTTTAGAAGGCTGTGCCTATTTCTACTTTTACCCCATACTCTTTAACCCGATACCCAGGTAATGTGCTGTAGTCAGGATGGCCGAGCGGTCTAAGGCGCTGCGTTCAGGTCGCAGTCTCCCATGGAGGCGTGGGTTCAAATCCCACTTCTGACAGTTGTTTAGTGCCTCTCAGGAGTCATGCTGCTTAGCAGTAATAATAAGATGATGAAATAACAATTTATAATAAACACTCTCAAATGTAAACCTTCTGGAGCTGAGCAAAGATCAAGGAAAATAAGAAAACAGCTGTACTTAATAACAAATGAATGAGGGGAACATTTCACTTTATTGCATTATAATGAGTTACTGAGTTACTTCATTGTCTTTCAGTTGTAAAATTATCACTTTCTGTAGACTATGCCTGGTGGCCCATTCACTGCTGACAGGCCTGTTGTCGTGGCCGAGTGGTTAAGGCGATGGACTAGAAATCCATTAGGATCTTCCTGCGCAGGTTCGAATCCTGCCGACAACGAAATTGAATTTTCTTGACCCCTCCGGAGGTTGAAGTTTCGTCGTGTTTCTTATACCAATCATATCCTCTCAGATCTCCTCAAGTACATAGGGATTAGTTGTCCATTTGGGACAGGATCCCACCTCACACCTTTACACACCTGGTTATCCATCCTTCTAGCTCTATAGGCCACAGTAGCATAGGTTACAGGTTTGTAGTCAAGCCACAGATTTCAGGTGAGATCCCATGATACACTCAACAATACAACAACACGATTGTCATGAATAACCATTAAGCCATTTGCTAAGATTTCCCCCATTTTCACATGTGGAAACCTGTTGTCACTCTTACCCTGACGGATAGCTCCAGACACTTTTTTGGTCCTATCTGAGGCATTTTTAAATTCATGTCCAAATGGCCATATTCTGAAGACACTCTTAAAGTCTGCAGGGTAATCGAACTGGCCACATCTAAAGTCAAGCCACAGGTCACAGGTGAGCTGCCTTGTTAAACCCTCAAAATAAATAATAACACGATTGCGTTGAAAATACCCATTAAGCCATTTGTTAAGATTTCAGCTATGTGGACCTGTTGTCACTCTTACCCTGATGATTGTTGATATTTACAGACACTTTTTCGGTCTTGTCTGAGAAATTTTATCATTTATATCAGAATGGCCATATTCTGAGGCCAGTTTAGCGTTCATTCAATGACGATTTACACGATTGCGTTGAAAATACCCATTGAGCCATTTGTTAAGATTTCAGCCATGTGGACCTGTTGTCACTCTTACCCTGATGATTGCTGATACTTACAGACACTTTTTCGGTCTTATCTGAGGAATTTTATCATTTATATCAGAATGGCCATATTCTGAGGCCAGTTTAGCGTTCATTCAATGACGATTTACTACTCTTTTCCGTTGAAGGCCATATTGAGGTTAAATCAATGACTGGAGTTTTTCATTGATAAAAACAAATGACTATTGAAAGTGCAAGTCGGTATCGTGCATAAATTTACTGGTCTCTGTGGTGATTTTAGAAGGCTGTGCCTATTTCTACTTTTACCCCATACTCTTTAACCCGATACCCAGGTAATGTGCTGTAGTCAGGATGGCCGAGCGGTCTAAGGCGCTGCGTTCAGGTCGCAGTCTCCCATGGAGGCGTGGGTTCAAATCCCACTTCTGACAGTTGTTTAGTGCCTCTCAGGAGTCATGCTGCTTAGCAGTAATAATAAGATGATGAAATAACAATTTATAATAAACACTCTCAAATGTAAACCTTCTGTAGCTGAGCAAAGATCAAGGAAAATAAGAAAACAGCTGTACTTAATAACAAATGAATGAGGGGAACATTTCACTTTATTGCATTATAATGAGTTACTGAGTTACTTCATTGTCTTTCAGTTGTAAAATTATCACTTTCTGTAGACTATGCCTGGTGGCCCATTCACTGCTGACAGGCCTGTTGTCGTGGCCGAGTGGTTAAGGCGATGGACTAGAAATCCATTAGGATCTTCCTGCGCAGGTTCGAATCCTGCCGACAACGAAATTGAATTTTCTTGACCCCTCCGGAGGTTGAAGTTTCGTCGTGTTTCTTATACCAATCATATCCTCTCAGATCTCCACAAGTACATAGGGATTAGTTGTCCATTTGGGACAGGATCCCACCTCACACCTTTACACACCTGGTTATCCATCCTTCTAGCTCTATAGGCCACAGTAGCATAGGTTACAGGTTTGTAGTCAAGCCACAGATTTCAGGTGAGATCCCATGATACACTCAACAATACAACAACACGATTCTCATGAATAACCATTAAGCCATTTGCTAAGATTTCCCCCATTTTCACATGTGGAAACCTGTTGTCACTCTTACCCTGACGGATAGCTCCAGACACTTTTTGGTCCTATCTGAGGCATTTTTAAATTCATGTCCAAATGGCCATATTCTGAAGACACTCTTAAAGTCTGCAGGGTAATCGAACTGGCCACATCTAAAGTCAAGCCCAGGTCACAGTTGAGCTGCCTTGTTAAACCCTCAAAATAAATAATAACACGATTGCGTTGAAAATACCCATTAAGCCATTTGTTAAGATTTCAGCCATGTGGACCTGTTGTCACTCTTACCCTGATGATTGTTGATATTTACAGACACTTTTTCGGTCTTATCTGAGAAATTTTATCATTTATATCAGAATGGCCATATTCTGAGGCCAGTTTAGCGTTCATTCAATGACGATTTACACGATTGCGTTGAAAATACCCATTAAGCCATTTGTTAAGATTTCAGCCATGTGGACCTGTTGTCACTCTTACCCTGATGATTGCTGATACTTACAGACACTTTTTCGGTCTTATCTGAGGAATTTTATCATTTATATCAGAATGGCCATATTCTGAGGCCAGTTTAGCGTTCATTCAATGACGATTTACTACTCTTTTCCGTTGAAGGCCATATTGAGGTTAAATCAATGACTGGAGTTTTTCATTGATAAAAACAAATGACTATTGAAAGTGCAAGTCGGTATCGTGCATAAATTTACTGGTCTCTGTGGTGATTTTAGAAGGCTGTGCCTATTTCTACTTTTACCCCATACTCTTTAACCCGATACCCAGGTAATGTGCTGTAGTCAGGATGGCCGAGCGGTCTAAGGCGCTGCGTTCAGGTCGCAGTCTCCCATGGAGGCGTGGGTTCAAATCCCACTTCTGACAGTTGTTTAGTGCCTCTCAGGAGTCATGCTGCTTAGCAGTAATAATAAGATGATGAAATAACAATTTATAATAAACACTCTCAAATGTAAACCTTCTGGAGCTGAGCAAAGATCAAGGAAAATAAGAAAACAGCTGTACTTAATAACAAATGAATGAGGGGAACATTTCACTTTATTGCATTATAATGAGTTACTGAGTTACTTCATTGTCTTTCAGTTGTAAAATTATCACTTTCTGTAGACTATGCCTGGTGGCCCATTCACTGCTGACAGGCCTGTTGTCGTGGCCGAGTGGTTAAGGCGATGGACTAGAAATCCATTAGGATCTTCCTGCGCAGGTTCGAATCCTGCCGACAACGAAATTGAATTTTCTTGACCCCTCCGGAGGTTGAAGTTTCGTCGTGTTTCTTATACCAATCATATCCTCTCAGATCTCCACAAGTACATAGGGATTAGTTGTCCATTTGGGACAGGATCCCACCTCACACCTTTACACACCTGGTTATCCATCCTTCTAGCTCTATAGGCCACAGTAGCATAGGTTACAGGTTTGTAGTCAAGCCACAGATTTCAGGTGAGATCCCATGATACACTCAACAATACAACAACACGATTCTCATGAATAACCATTAAGCCATTTGCTAAGATTTCCCCCATTTTCACATGTGGAAACCTGTTGTCACTCTTACCCTGACGGATAGCTCCAGACACTTTTTGGTCCTATCTGAGGCATTTTTAAATTCATGTCCAAATGGCCATATTCTGAAGACACTCTTAAAGTCTGCAGGGTAATTGAACTGGCCACATCTAAAGTCAAGCCACAGGTCACAGATTTGAGCTGCCTTGTTAAACCCTCAAAATAAATAATAACACGATTTGCGTTGAAAATACCCATTAAGCCATTTGTTAAGATTTCAGCCATGTGGACCTGTTGTCACTCTTACCCTGATGATTGCTGATACTTACAGACACTTTTTCGGTCTTATCTGAGGAATTTTATCATTTATATCAGAATGGCCATATTCTGAGGCCAGTTTAGCGTTCATTCAATGACGATTTACTACTCTTTTCCGTTGAAGGCCATATTGAGGTTAAATCAATGACTGGAGTTTTTCATTGATAAAAACAAATGACTATTGAAAGTGCAAGTCGGTATCGTGCATAAATTTACTGGTCTCTGTGGTGATTTTAGAAGGCTGTGCCTATTTCTACTTTTACCCCATACTCTTTAACCCGATACCCAGGTAATGTGCTGTAGTCAGGATGGCCGAGCGGTCTAAGGCGCTGCGTTCAGGTCGCAGTCTCCCATGGAGGCGTGGGTTCAAATCCCACTTCTGACAGTTGTTTAGTGCCTCTCAGGAGTCATGCTGCTTAGCAGTAATAATAAGATGATGAAATAACAATTTATAATAAACACTCTCAAATGTAAACCTTCTGGAGCTGAGCAAAGATCAAGGAAAATAAGAAAACAGCTGTACTTAATAACAAATGAATGAGGGGAACATTTCACTTTATTGCATTATAATGAGTTACTGAGTTACTTCATTGTCTTTCAGTTGTAAAATTATCACTTTCTGTAGACTATGCCTGGTGGCCCATTCACTGCTGACAGGCCTGTTGTCGTGGCCGAGTGGTTAAGGCGATGGACTAGAAATCCATTAGGATCTTCCTGCGCAGGTTCGAATCCTGCCGACAACGAAATTGAATTTTCTTGACCCCTCCGGAGGTTGAAGTTTCGTCGTGTTTCTTATACCAATCATATCCTCTCAGATCTCCACAAGTACATAGGGATTAGTTGTCCATTTGGGACAGGATCCCACCTCACACCATTACACACCTGGTTATCCATCCTTCTAGCTCTATAGGCCACAGTAGCATAGGTTACAGGTTTGTAGTCAAGCCACAGATTTCAGGTGAGATCCCATGATACACTCAACAATACAACAACACGATTCTCATGAATAACCATTAACCTCATAGTCCACCAATGCCGGATCCGGTATCGTGACTACAGCTCAAGCTCATTAGCATAACGCACAATGCGAAAAAATATTCCTAAAAATATTTAAACTCCACACATTAACAAGTAAAATAGCTCAAATGAAAGATAAACAAGTTGTTTATCTACCCAGCAAGTCAGATTTCTAAAATGTTTTACGGCGAAAACATAGCACATATTTATATTAGATCACCACCGAAACAAAAGGCAAGCGGCAGCCATTTTGTCCCAGAAAAAATAAAATTTAAAAGTAGGATTAAAAAATAAATAATTCACTAACCTTTTGAAAATCTTCATCAGATGACAGTAATATTACATGTTACACAGTACATTTAATTTTTTTTCAATAATATGCTATATAATATCCATAAATCTCGGTTGACGACATTTAAAAAAAAAACATGCTACTCAAATGTCAGGAGAAATGATGATAGCTCCGACAGATAACGTCAGATAACAAGCAATAAACATGACTAAATATACATGTTCTGCATATTTTTACAAAGATACACTTCTTCTTAATGCAACCGCTGTATTACATTTATTTTTAACGTTACAGACATCGTTCACTTGGCTATACTAGGAGTCGGCGCTCCGATATTAGCAGTACGTTTGGAGTCCACAGAAACCCAAAATAACCACATAAATATTCCCTTACCTTTGATGTTCTTCCATCAGAAGACGTAGAAGGAGTCATACTTACCCAATAAATCGTTTGGTTTCACGTTGCGTGTCCCTGTATTAGCATACCTTAAGGGAAGATTTCGGCAGTACCTGTATGGTTAGTGAGAAAGTCCATATTGCAAATGTACGGTCCCTTACTAGACATCCGAAATCGTTTGTAAAATTCGGCGGCGATTTTTGCAAATGCACGGTTTACTAGACATCATCAAATGAACTTTGTCGGAAATCCTGCAGGATTTTTTATAGCATGACAAATTCGTGATGGTACCTGCCCATTGAACCATATTGCAAATGCACAGTGACTTTGCAAAAGTAAGAAAACATAAACAAATGGACATATAGAAATCACCTTATTTTTATTTTTGGGTTACCAGTTGCACAACAATGCACGTGCATTTGCAATATGATTCTATAGTGAAAAAACATCACCTAATGGACATTCTGAAATCAACCCTAACGAGCGATTGAGATGAACCAGAATCACTGCCCAGCCATCCCGAGTTCATCGGGCCAGTCAATTTAGCATTTTTGAGCATGTCAAATTTCATATGGTAACTGTCCATTGAACCATATTGCAAATGCAGCGCATGCAATATGATTCTATAGTGAAAAAACATCACAATTGACATTCTGAAATCAACCCTAACGAGTGATTGAGATGAACCAGAATCACTGCCCAGCCATCCCGAGTTCATCGGGCCAGTCAATTTCACATTCCTGCAGGATTTTTATAGCATGACAAATTCGTGATGGTACCTGCCCATTGAACCATATTGCAAATGCACAGTGACTTTGCAAAAGTGAGAAAACATAAACAAATGGACATGATGAAATCAACACAAAGTGATGGAAAGGTACAACTATCACTGCTCGGCCATCCTGTGTTTCAGACCAGTCAATTTAACATTTTTGAGCATGTCAAATTTCATATGGTAATTGTCCATTGAACCATATTGCAAATGCACGTGCACTTGCAATATGATTCTATAGTGAAAAAACATCACCTAATGGACATGATGAAATCAACACAGTGACGAGTGATGGAAAGGTACAACTATCACTGCTCGGCCATCCTGTGTTCATCAGACCAGTCAATTTAACATTTTTGAGCATGTCAAATTTCATATGGTAATTGTCCATTGAACCATATTGCAAATGCACGTGCACTTGCAATATGATTCTATAGTGAAAAAACATCACCTAATGGACATGATGAAATCAACACAACGAGTGATGGAAATGTACAACTATCACTGCTCGGCCATCCTGTGTTCTCAGGCCAGTCAATTTGCATTTTTGAGCATGTCAAATTTCATATGGTAAATGCCAATTGAACCATTGCAAATGCACGTGCATTTTTGCTAAAATGTACAACTATGAAAAAACATTAATGGACATGATGAAATCAACACAACGAGTGATGGAAAGGTACAACTATCACTGCTCGGCCATCCTGTGTTCATCAGGCCAGTCAATTTTGCATTTTTGAGCATGTCAAATTTTATGGCATTTGGCCCCAAAAAAGTGACTTTTGACTTTGACTTTTGACTTCCTATGAAATCATATTGTAAATGGACAAATCATATTCCTTATGCACAAGTAAAAAAATATATATATATGATATTAAAATACAACTAAAGTATGTTGATACAGTTCTTATACGTGTGTAATTGACACAAAATTTGAAAGAATTTCGAAAAACGGTCCAGAAAGCACTTTTTAAGGGTGTGTGAAGTTTTTTACCAAATTTTGACATTTTTGACTTTTGACTTTTGACTTCCTATGAAATCATATTGAAATTGGACAAAACATATTCCTTATGCGCATGTAAAAAAAAAATATGATAATAAAATTGGACAAAAGTATATTCATACAGTTCTTACACATGTGTAATTGACAGAAAAATCGAAAGAATTTCGAAAAACGGTCCAGAAAGCACTTTTTTAAGGGGTGATAAGTTTTTTACAAAAAATTCATTTTTTCAAAATTTTGCTTTTGGACGTTGACTTGGGTTACATATCCAATATGAAAAACCACGGTGGAGCGGATTCGCCACCTGTTGAATTTTTAAAGTGTTACAACTGGCAATAGCCATATGGCATTTGCAATATGCTTTGCATGAATCAACGCCGAATTGGGTGGTATTGGACAATGTGTATATGGTTTGTCCCATGCCAATGACTTGCCATTCATTTTTGTCCAATACAGGGGGGTCTTCCCTTACATACCTTAATTAATGGACTAAGTTATTTCAGATTTTCAATAGGTTCTGAGAGCGATAAATGTCCCAGTAGAAAGTCAGCTGGTCTGTCATTTCACCAGTCAGTTCAGTAGTGTAGTGGTCATTGTCACATAGGTGCCCGGTTAGACCGAGCGGAAACACTTCTTAGTAAGACAGTAAACCTATAGCTGGTCTGTCCCAATTATAATAGAGCACTTCTCAGTATTTGGTATTCAGACTTACCTTTTTTGTCATGTTTATACACTCTGCATGTGTGGCTAGCTTGGGCGCTCTGAATATATTCCTGCTACGTAGCTGGTCTGTCCATAATGATTCAAATAGTCTTTGGTAACATCCATCAGGCCAGTATGAGGTCTACCTTGACAAATCAGTTAAAATCACCCTAAAAGTGTTTTTACCACTCCTGGGTAAGCCGAATAGAGACAAACACATCCCTTATTTTAAGTGTTTTTAAAATCCCCTGTAACTGGTCTGGAAAAATGATTGGAACCATTTTCCTGTTTGACCGCTAGTTTTTAATGGGTATTATGGCTCTTTCTGTGGTACTCTTTGGGATATTATAGGTAGATAGAGGCATTCCTAATATTTTCCAGCTGGTCTTTTTGTCATTGTAGTTTCAGTAGTGTAGTGGTTACAGTAGATCTAGCAAAGGTCTATTCATATTTCCCAATGCCCAGAGGCTAGCATTTGGTTTGAAACAGTTGTGGTTTATCTAAACCTGGTCTGTCTACCTCTCCTACCTGTGGATCAATGTTAGCTGGCCGTTTTTTGGGGACCTCCACCGTGGTCTGTATGAATGTGAACAGAGACAGCTTCTCTGAGCCAGGCAAATTCATTTATCAGGGTCATTGTAATGGATATATCCAAAGAAATGGCAAGATATAATCCAAGGTAAAACAAACAAAAATGTAGATCTAGCTTTTCTGTCATTTCAGCTGCTTGATGTGATTGTGTGATAGATTTAGCTGGTCTGGCTAGCAAAGGAAAAGAAGCTAGCCTGCATAGGTACAGTGCATTCAGGAAAGTTTTCAGGCCCCTTACTCTTTCCACATTTTGTTACGTTACAGACTTATACTAAAATGGATTAAATAAAATAAAATCTATCTACACACAATACCCCATAATGACAAAGCGATAACATATAGTTTTTATTAATAAAACAAATATTCTAAAAATACCTCATAATTCCCGGCTTCTCAAGCCTTATTGCTTAATTAATGGACTAAGTAATTTCTGATTTTCAATAGGTTCTGAGATTGATAAATGCCCCACCCAGCCAAAGTCAGCCACACCCTTAGTATTTCACTCATCAGGTTTCTGTAGTGTAGTGGTTATCATGTGCGCTTCACATGCGAAAGGTCCCCGGTTCGAAAGCGGGTGGAACTCTTTTAACAAATTGGACAGTCAGCTTAATTAATGGACCAAGTAATTTCTGATTTTCAATATGTTCTGAGATTGATAATCGTCCTGAAATCATATTGAAAATGGACAAAACATATTACGAATGCGCATGTCATAATAAAAAAAAAAAGCTGAATATGATAATAAAATTGGACAGTAAAGTATATTCATACAGTTCTTACACATGTGTAATTGACAAAAAAAATCGAAAGATTTTGTAAAACTGGTCCAAGCATTTTAAGGGGTGATAAGTTAGATAGAGACAGTAGATCTGGCTGGTCTGTCATAATATAATAGAGACAGTAGACTAGCTGGTCTGTCATAATATAATAGAGACAGTAGAGCTAGCTGGTCTGTCATAATATAATAGAGACAGTAGATCTACCTGGTCTGTCAAATTATAATAGAGACAGTATATCTAGCTGGTCTGTCATAATATAATAGAGACAGTAGATCTAGCTGGTCTGTCATAATATAATAGAGACAGTAGATCTAGCTGGTCTGTCATAATATAATAGAGACAGTAGATCTAGCTGGTCTGTCATAATAAAATAGAGACATAGAGACAGTAAATCTAGCTGGTCTGTCATAATATAATAGAGACAGTAGATCTAGCTGGTCTGTCATAATAAAATAGAGACATAATAGAGACAGTAGATCTAGCTGGTCTGTCATAATGGAATAGAGACAGTAGATCTAGCTGGTCTGTCATAATTTAATAGAGACAGTAGATCTAGCTGGTCTGTCAAAATATAATAGAGACAGTAGATCTAGCTGGTCTGTCATAATATAATAGAGACAGTAGATCTAGCTGGTCTGTCATAATATAATAGAGACAGTAGATCTAGCTGGTCTGTCATAATATAAAAGAGACATAGAGACAGTAGATCTAGCTGGTCTGTCATAATATAATAGAGACAGTAGATTTGGTCTGTCTGTAATAATATAATAGAGACAGTAGTTCTAGCTGGTCTGTCATAATATAATAGAGACAGTAGATCTAGCTGGTCTGGAGACAGTGTCTAGCTGGTCTGTATAATAGAGACAGTAGATCTAGCTGGTCTGTCATAATATAATAGAGACAGTAGATCTGGACAGTAGATCTGGTCTGTCATAGTACAATAGAGACAGTAGATCTGGCTGGTCTGTCATTATATAATAGAGACAGTAGATCTACCTGGTCTGTCATAATATAATAGAGACAGTAGATCTAGCTGGTCTGTCATAATATAATAGAGACAGTAGATCTAGCTGGTCTGTCATAATATAATAGAGACAGTAGAGCTAGCTGGTCTGTCATAATATAATAGAGACAGTAGATCTACCTGGTCTGTCATAATATAATAGAGACAGTATATCTAGCTGGTCTGTCATAATATAATAGAGACAGTAGATCTAGCTGGTCTGTCATAATATAATAGAGACAGTAGATCTAGCTGGTCTGTCATAATATAATAGAGACAGTAGATCTAGCTGGTCTGTCATATTATAATAGAGACAGTAGATCTAGCTGGTCTGTCATAATAAAATAGAGACATAGAGACAGTAAATCTAGCTGGTCTGTCATAATATAATAGAGACAGTAGATCTAGCTGGTCTGTCATAATAAAATAGAGACATAGAGACAGTAGATCTACCTGGTCTGTCATAATATTTTAGAGACAGTAGATCTAGCTGGTCTGTCATAATATAATAGAGACAGTAGATCTAGCTGGTCTGTCATAATATAATAGAGACAGTAGATCTAGCTGGTCTGTCATAATATAAAAGAGACATAGAGACAGTAGATCTAGCTGGTCTGTCATAATATAATAGAGACAGTAGTTCTAGCTGGTCTGTCATAATGGAATAGAGACAGTAGATCTAGGTGGTCTGTCATAATATAATAGAGACAGTAGAGCTAGCTGGAATGTCATATAATAGAGACAGTAGATCTGGCTGGTCTGTCATTATATAATAGAGACAGTAGATCTACCTGGTCTGTCATAGTACAATAGAGACAGTAGATCTGGCTGGTCTGTCATTATATAATAGAGACAGTAGATCTACCTGGTCTGTCATAGTACAATAGAGACAGTAGATCTAGCTGGTCTGTCATAATATAATAGAGACATAGAGACATAATATCATAGAGACAGTAGATCTAGCTGGTCTGTCATAATATAATAGAGACAGTAGATCTAGCTGGTCTGTCATAATAGAATAGAGACAGTAGATATAGATCTAGCTGGTCTGTCAAATTAGAATAGAGACAGTATATCTAGCTGGTCTGTCATAATATAATAGAGACAGTAGATCTAGCTGGTCTCTCATAATATAATAGAGACAGTAGATCTAGCTGGTCTGTCATAATATAATAGAGACATAGAGACAGTAAATCTAGCTGGTCTGTCATAATATAATAGAGACAGTAGATCTAGCTGGTCTGTCATAATAAAATAGAGACATAGAGACAGTATATCTACCTGGTCTGTCATAATATAATAGAGACAGTATATCTACCTGGTCTGTCATAATATTTTAGAGACAGTAGATCTAGCTGGTCTGTCATAATTTAATAGAGACAGTAGATCTACCTGGTCTGTCATAATAGAATAGAGACAGTAGATCTAGCTGGTCTGTCATAATATAATAGAGACAGTAGATCTAGCTGGTTAGCTGATTTGAACTGAAGCATGGTCAAGAGTTTGGAAGACTGTTATGCTCACAAGTAAAGCACAAAACACTCACATGATGTTCAATCGTTCCAAGCACCGTGGACACGTCAATCGATATCTTCACTGACATTGCTGCAGAAAGAAAAAAGAAAAAACATTTTGGCATAAGGCTCGTTGGTCTAGGGGTATGATTCTCGCTTAGGGTGCGAGAGGTCCCGGGTTCAAATCCCGGATGAGCCCTTTTGCAGATCCTTGAACAAGCTCAGACAGGCAGATCTTGGGCCACTGGTCGGAACGCCAACTATCACCTCTTGGGCGCAGGACAAGGATGGCTGAATGGTTTTGGCGATGGACTGCAAATCTATTTTTATATGCACTTGTTGGTTCAATGTCGCACAACATTTATTATTTTAGATAAACTGAAGAATGTAGGAGCAATTCTAACTGCCACGAACAATGATAATGATTCAAATGTAATACACTTGAAATGACATCCAGCCCCTAAAACAAATGATTTTCTCATGCTCTGCATTGGCCGGGAATCGAACCCAGGTCAACTGCTTGGAAGGCAGCTATGCTCACCACTATACCACCAATGCTATGTGCAGCTCATTATCAACATGGAGACATCGATTCATATCTTGACCGTCATTTTTGTGGAAAGTGATAATTCTTTGACCAAACGGATCGTTGGTTTAGGTGTATGATTATGGCTTAGGTTGCGAGAGGTCCCTGGTTAAAACATCTATCATTTTAATCAGTACAGGTTACCTTCAGATTAGGCCCGTGACACTTGTGGGGAACGTAGGGCAAAACGGAGAACATTGCGACAAGTGGGGTCACATTACTTTGAAGCCCAAAGATTTTGGATTCTACAAACAGAAGTTGGCACATAGACTGTTCTGACTTCACACGAGTCTCCTGACACTTGTGGGGGATGTAGAGGAAAATTGAGAATACCACC
This sequence comes from Oncorhynchus nerka, assembly GCF_034236695.1. Taxonomy (NCBI): domain Eukaryota; kingdom Metazoa; phylum Chordata; class Actinopteri; order Salmoniformes; family Salmonidae; genus Oncorhynchus; species Oncorhynchus nerka. The sequence goes on along the minus strand of NW_027040210.1, from coordinate 67,546 downwards.
GTGTTCGTGAGGGTCTCCCCTTTCCAGAGAGTGGTCATGGGAATTTGTAGGTCAAACGGTCCGGAAGCTAGAGATGTTTTTGTGAGAAGACCGATTATAGGTATGTCTCATGGTTTGACAAAAACGATCTAGGTCCACCATCTTTCACTGCAGATATGGAGGGGTAACATAAGCAGTTGTGGAGGATGGAGACGGATACGCTGCGTCTCAATCTCTCTAGTTGAAAACTGATCTATTTGAATGGGTATTTTCAACATTAATTTACTTTGATTCACGTACCTTTGCATCATTTGACTCAAAATAAATGAGTTCCATTCTTTTTGAAGTCTTATTTTTTCATTTTCTCTTAAAAAAAATGAATTGATCTCATTTTGCACTATATTCATTTGTAAAAACTCGTCATCAGTTAGCTGTCGCTACTGAAGAAGACAGAATGTGAAAGACACAGCAGATGAACTACAGAAGATTTGAACTGAAGCATGGTCAAGAGTTTGGAAGACTGTTATGCTCACAAGTAAAGCACAAAACACTCACATGATGTTCAATCGTTCCAAGCACCGTGGACATGTCAATCGATATCTTCACTGACATTGCTGCAGAAAGAAAAAGAAGTATGTTACAGATGTGGTGAAGGCTTCAGGCATGATGCATTTGCTTGATGCCCCAGTAGAGGCTGAGGTGAAGCATGCTTTCAGGGAAGGACAGTGCACGGTAATCACAGTGGTTTGAGTGTATGACAGTGGAAAAAATATTGTGGGACGACAATTCGAAGAGAGAAAAATAAGTTACATGATACATCAAGAGATTTAAAACGAACGACGTGAAGGGATCATAAGAATTATTGGGTGTCGTTGTAGGAGTAAATGTTTGGGTTAAGGGGATTTCCCTGTTCCCAGAGACAAGGCATTTTTAAGGCGAGCACTCACTAATGCTGGTCTGAGTTTGTAATTAGACAAGTGAATAACGTATTGGGAATAGAGTTGTAATTAAAATACTAAGTCAAAGACGAGACAGGTATTTAGAGCAAAATGGATTCTAAATGATAACAAAGAGACAATTATGGTTTATGCCCATCGAAAAGCTTTTATAAAATTGGCGAATTTAGAGATGTTGGTTGGGGTGGTAAATTATAATTCAGGATTAGAACAGATGTGATAAATTAGGTTTGGTTAATCGAACAAGAATTATTTACAATCCATTTGAAGTCGCTACGAATTGGCAGGTTGAGCGCTTGATGATGACGTCACTAGCGAGACACTTTTGTCACCAGGGACTGGGAATAACGGAGCAAACTGTATGGCTGTTAGTGTGTGTATCGAGGCTTCGAGTAACCTTTCAGAAGTTGAGATAAAAGTGTTTTGTTTATTTGTTTATTGGTTATAGTCAATTTTAGGGTTTGATTTAACTTAGTTGAACAGTGTGTTCTGGCGGGTTTTAGATAGAACTCTTTGTTCCGGAACGGATGAGAGTTAACCAAAATAAGTAAATTAAAGGAGCCATGAGAGAATGCGAATGCATATTTATATAAAATAAATATCGGGGATTAAATTACGGATTCCTTACACTGTGAAATGTACGACATTTGCGGCAGAGAGAAAAAGTAATGCATTGGATAATAATGTTATCGGGTTAATTGTATCTAAAGGTAGCATGGTCATTTAAGTAAACATATCCGTAGACGATGTTTAAAACTTATGATTAATGATTTGAGTCAAAGGGGAATAATCATTAGGTTTTAGTTATAGTTCACTTATTGAGTTTCTGATTCGAGGTAGCATTAGTGAATGATAGTTAGGGATGTGGTGTCTCACTTTTAGAGGCCTCCTGGGATTATAATTTTGGGGGAGAGAGCAGCTTTAAACGACCAAATTGAAAAAGGTCTGCAAATTATATATATATATATATATAAAACAACTGTTAGAACGATTTGTTTTAGTGCAAGGAGATTTTAAAGAGGCACGCTCACATATGGAACCTTATGAGATGTTTTTTTTATGGGTTTGAATTATACAGGTGACTATTTCTATTGTAAGGATAAAGGGATCTTTATGTCTAAAATGGTATGGCCTTTTGACCTTATCATGACTGGCTTCTGAGGTCTGATCAGCCTCAGGGGAGAGTCATTTGTATAATGAATGGGGTCATATTGAGTTACTAGTTTTAAGGTAGATTCATTAGAAATGAAGCAGTTTTGGTTGAGGGTTCAGAATTACTGTTTGAACCGCAAATGAGAAAGTGGTTCAGGATTCTGTCTTATAACATTAGCTGTGAAGTTTTTTTGAATGGGCTATTAGGGAGTTGGTATTGTAACAGAGAGAAAGTCATATTCATCATTGAGAATAAATATTGAGAATAAATAGGGGAAGATAACATATTTTGAAATTGAGGTATTTTAATTTGATTTTAACACCCGTGTACAGGAGTGTCAAAAGACGGGGGACATTACCTGTGTAATGGGGGAGGGTGTCCGTATGGGGATTACATGATAACCAACTTGGGACAGTTCTGGGACTGGAGAAGAGGATATCCTTATGGCATAGGGAATCCCACAAAGGTGGATAGGTTTTCCATGATATGGGGGAAACCTGGGAGCACTGTTGAACTTTGTAAAGGTGATGAAATCCTACTAACCATCAAAACTATTAAGCTCTCTGATGCAGGCACTTACACCCCCGGACTACAAAGGACCGGGACAGACACGGTGGGTGTGTTTTCTATTAAGGTACTGCCAAAACCAGAGGTCTCAGACGAACCGGGGCCGGACACACTCCTCTACCACCCCTGGACCGAACCTGCCACCACTGTGTTAAAAATCTCAATAAGGTAATTAATGTTAGACTATTCAGCTATTGATCAATTAGGCACGGAGACTGGTTTTGATGGTAGGGACAATTTGTGGCTGTCTTATACAGAATAGACTTGCTTAGAATATGCTTCTTGCTAGTCAGGGGGGAGTCTGCAAGATGTTCGGTGAACAATGTTGTACGTATATCCCTAATAACACCAGTCCAGATGGTAGTATATCTTTTTTTTTTTTTTTATTTTTTTATTTCACCTTTATTTAACCAGGTAGGCTAGTTGAGAACAGGTTCTCATTTGCAACTGCGACCTGGCCAAGATAAAGCATAGCAGAGTGATCAGACAACACAGAGTTACACATGGAGTAAACAATTAACAAGTCAATAACACAGTAGAGAAAAAAAAAAGGGGGGGTCTATATACAATGTGTGCAAAAGGCATGAGGAGGTAGGCGAATAATTACAATATTGCAGATTAACACTGGAGTGATAAATGATCAGATGATCATGTACAGGTAGAGATATTTGTGTGCAAAAGAGCAGAAAAGTAAATAAATAAAAACTGTGGGGATGAGGTAGGTGAAAATGGGTGGGCTATTTACCAATAGATTATGTACAGCTGCAGCGATCGGTTAGCTGCTCAGATAGCTGATGTTTGAAGTTGGTGAGGGAGATAAAAGTCTCCAACTTCAGCGATTTTTGCAATTCGTTCCAGTCACAGGCAGCAGAGTACTGGAACGAAAGGCGGCCGAATGAGGTGTTGGCTTTGGGGATGCTCAATGAGATACACCTGCTGGAGCGCGTGCTACGGATGGGTGTTGCCATCGTGACCAGTGAGCTGAGATAAGGCGGAGCTTTGCCTAGCATGGCCTTGTAGATGACCTGGAGCCAGTGGGTCTGGCGACGAATATGTAGCGAGGGCCAGCCGACTAGAGCATACAAGTCGCAGTGGTGGGTAGTATAAGGTGCTTTAGTGACAAAACGGATGGCACTGTGATAAACTGCATCCAGTTTGCTGAGAAGAGTGTTGGAAGCCATTTTGTAGATGACATCGCCGAAGTCGAGGATCGGTAGGATAGTCAGTTTTACTAGGGTAAGCTTGGCAGCGTGAGTGAAGGAGGCTTTGTTGCGGAATAGAAAGCCGACTCTTGATTTGATTTTCGATTGGAGATGTTTGATATGGGTCTGGAAGGAGAGTTTGCAGTCTAGCCAGACACCTAGGTACTTATAGGTGTCCACATATTCAAGGTCGGAACCATCCAGTGTGGTGATGCTAGTCGGGCAAGCGGGTGCAGGCAGCGATCGGTTGAAAAGCATGCATTTGGTTTTACTAGCGTTTAAGAGCAGTTGGAGGCCACGGAAGGAGTGTTGTATGGCATTGAAGCTCGATTGGAGGTTAGATAGCACAGTGTCCAGTGACGGGCCAAAAGTGTATAGAATGGTGTCGTCTGCGTAGAGGTGGATCAGGGAATCGCCCGCAGCAAGAGCAACATCATTGATATACACAGAGAAAAGAGTCGGCCCGAGAATTGAACCCTGTGGCACCCCCATAGAGACTGCCAGAGGACCGGACAACATGCCCTCCGATTTGACACACTGAACTCTGTCTGCAAAGTAATTGGTGAACCAGGCAAGGCAGTCATCCGAAAAGCCGAGGCTACTGAGTCTGCCGATAAGAATATGGTGATTGACAGAGTCGAAAGCCTTGGCAAGGTCGATGAAGACGGCTGCACAGTACTGTCTTTTATCGATGGCGGTTATGATGTCGTTTAGTACCTTGAGTGTGGCTGAGGTGCACCCGTGACCGGCTCGGAAACCAGATTGCATAGCGGAGAAGGTACGGTGGGATTCGAGATGGTCAATGACCTGTTTGTTGACTTGGCTTTCGAAGACCTTAGATAGGCAGGGCAGAATGGATATAGGTCTGTAACAGTTTGGGTCCAGGGTGTCTCCCCCTTTGAAGAGGGGGATGACTGCGGCAGCTTTCCAATCCTTGGGGATCTCAGACGATATGAGAGAGAGGTTGAACAGGCTGGTAATAGGGGTTGCGACAATGGCGGCGGATAGTTTCAGAAATAGAGGGTCCAGATTGTCAAGCCCAGCTGATTTATACGGGTCCAGGTTTTGCAGCTCTTTCAGAACATCTGCTATCTGGATTTGGGTAAAGGAGAACCTGGAGAGGCTTGGGCGAGGAGCTGCGGGGGCCGGAGCTGTTGGCCGAGGTAAGAGTAGCCAGGCGGAAGGCATGGCCAGCCGTTGAGAAATGCTTGTTGAAGTTTTCGATAATCATGGATTTGTCGGTGGTGACTGTGTTCCCTAGCCTCAGTGCAGTGGGCAGCTGGGAGGAGGTGCTCTTGTTCTCCATGGACTTCACAGTGTCCCAGAACTTTTTGGAGTTGGAGCTACAGGATGCAAACTTCTGCCTGAAGAAGCTGGCCTTAGCTTTCCTGACTGACTGCGTGTATTGGTTCCTGACTTCCCTGAACAGTTGCATATCGCGGGGACTGTTCGATGCTATTGCAGTCCGCCACAGGATGTTTTTGTGCTGGTCGAGGGCAGTCAGGTCTGGAGTAAACCAAGGGCTGTATCTGTTCTTAGTTCTGCATTTTTGAACGGAGCATGCTTATCTAATATGGTGAGGAAGTTACTCTTAAAGAATGACCAGGCATCCTCAACTGACGGGATGAGGTCAATGTCCTTCCAGGATACCCGGGCCAGGTCGATTAGAAAGGCCTGCTCACAGAAGTGTTTTAGGGAGCGTTTGACAGTGATGAGGGGTGGTCGTTTGACTGCGGCACCGTAGCGGATACAGGCAATGAGGCAGTGGTCGCTGAGATCCTGAGATCTAAGGGCCTTAATGGGCTTGATGCACTATCTGCTGAGATGAGGACCATGGCGGGGGTAGAGGAGTCTGACTGTCCACCTGGTTGGGAGCCTGGTTTGGTAAGTATACTGGTATGGTGGTTACTGGATTTCTGACCCTAATTCTTGTATTATTTGTTATTGATGTGATGTGCTGCTTGCATCATACCGTGTTTTAAGAAGTATGTTACAGATGTGGTGAAGGCTTCAGGCATGATGCCTTTGCTTGATGCTCCAGTTGGAGAGGCTGAGGTGAAGCATGCTTTCAGGGGAGGATAAGACTGACTGAGGATGACCCATGTATGTTTGTTCTCCCTGTCGTGAAGGGTGGCATGGTGCCCACCTGGTGCTGGATAGGAATAGCTGAGAGGACCAGATGGGTTATAAGAATGCTTTGTTCTGCTTTACTCTGTTATCCATGACCAAAGTTTTATTCCACACTTTGCAAACACATATTAAATCCATGTTATTGTCAGATAGAATACTGAGGGTCCCCAAAGGAGAGGGCTTGTTAGTGTAGGAAGGATTTTTAATATGGTTAGCATTTATTAGATTATAAGTTTTTAAATAGTATTATATTTAACAGGAATATAGGACATCTATGATGATTTAGGATTATTGTTAGGATTAAGATAGATTGATTAAGGACTTTAGAGAAAAGCCGCTCATAGACATGTTCTTTCCAAAAGAAAATCCATGAGTTTAGAAAGACAAACAGTGAGGCATGTAGTTCAAATTTGGGAATGTGAAAAACAGCCACGGGCAGTTAGAAGAGCCCTCCCCCGCACTGCAGAGACCTTGAAGGTTGGAGAGCAGAGAAGTTTTAGAAGGGGGGCCAGGACGAGCAAAGATAACATAGTGGGTAGATAAGTTACTGAGTGGAGACAAAAGTGAGAATTGGACATGTGGAAAATGAAAGGGACACTCCTAAATGGAATTTCAGACATAAGGATAATTCACTAAATCTTATCTAAGTCATTGTATAAGAATAAGGCAAGGTCGTTACCTGGGCAGAGCCAGGTAACAAAAGGGGGATGGGTAAATAGTGTTCTAGAATAGGATGTGACCTACGGGATAATTAACTAATAAAAAAAAATGTGTTAATTGGTTTGACGAATAAGAAACTGTTTTATTAACCAAACCTGTATGTCCAAGAGTTTATGCACTACAGGTGAACTACAGGTGAAGACACTCAATCCAGTCCCGTGGGCCACCCGGATTCATATCGCACTGCGGGGGGGGGTAAGATACATAATCACTGTCGAACAAATAAACAGTGTTCGGGAGGAGAACTGGAATTAACAGAATTCCGGGGGCCATCTCTCGAATGAAGTAACCCTCCCTGTCCTGTCACCCCTGTTTTTGTTCATAGAAGTGAAGATGTGTCTGGCTCTTGCTAAGTGATGTGTTCTCGGGGGAAAGGGTGGGGTTTCACATGGAAGCTGTTCGTCTGAGCTGTCTTATCGTGGGTGACGTATTCCTGATACAGCACGTCCTACTAGATATGCGGAGAGTGGTAATTTGACCCATGGTTTAGACGGTGAGGATTTTGTTCCAAAATAGAAGAGATATCAGTGCAGGTTCCCATATTGATCGTGGACAGGTCATAGCTCACACTGAAAGGGATGGCTACGTAAACCCATACACTCAATGTGGGATCAGGTGGAGTATAGTAAGGGTTGGCGTTTTGGACTGTGTTCCCGAGCAGAGGAAGTATTGTATAAAGGTGCGAATTAACATTAAGGCGGTCAATACTCAGGACCTCGGGTTATGGTATGTGGGCTTCGACCAGTTTTCAACTGATACTATGGTACCGTTCCAGGTGGCAGAAGTTAGAGTCGATAAGGAGAATATGATTGGCGAAGTTCAACCAATCCCTCTAAAACAACGGCTATTCCTAGTGTAATCATCCAGGGTAAAGGATCAGTACGAATAGTTCAGACCAAAGACCTCAAAGAAGTTATAGAGGTGGAGACTGGGTTTGGGGAGTCCAACTTATGGTTGGAGTGGATTCAATATACGGCCAGATCAGTGGCTAAAGAAGAATGTTATGCCTGTGCGAACGCTAAACCCCAGTTAACAACTATCCTTTTCCACTGAACGGAATTAATTCCCCTAAGGGAATGGCATGTATGGTAAAGCTGTTCATGAAAGCAGGAATGCCAAATAATGACAGTTGTATTGATTTGCACTACTTATATCCCCAGGAACCAAGTTGGTACAGAGAATATGACCACTGACGAGACCATGTCTGAATTGACAGGCTGGTTGAACTCTGGGGATTTCAATAAAATAAAATGGGCCAGTGTCGACATCTGGTGGTTGTGCGGGGGAATGAGTTTGTGCAGTATTGCCGACTGATTGGACTGGTTAGGAATGCCTTTTACACTCATACAACACCAAGACATGAAGTTAGCCAAAACGAGAGAGAAGAGATGCTCCATCTAGGTCTTTTGGCGAAAGAGTATATATTGATAACATTGGGGTTCCACGAGGTGTGCCGGATGAGTTCAAGGCAAGAAATCAGATACTAGCAGGATTAGAGTGGTCTACTCTCAATAAGAATGTAGACTGGATTAATTATAGTTACCAGAAGGGTTATTAAAGGGTTTGTAGAACAGACTAAAGCAACCAGCTGGAAGACCTGACAGAAAATAATTGCATTAGATAAAAGGAGGAAGTGGGCATGGTAATCAGGACCATGTCTTACGTCCCAGGTAGCACAGCTCCGGACGAATCAGTGCCCGAAGCCTCAGCTGTTTTGACCACCCTGGCTCACGGGTTGGCAGAAACTCTGGGGTGGATACTTCTCTGAACTAAATTGGGTTGACAGTATTTATGGAAAAATGTGGTGTTATGGGCCACCTTAACCGGTGTGACTGTGTTAGTCTTGTACGTACGTGGTTGATTGCGTGTATGTATGAAAGTTATTGTTTCCAGGACTCTGGAGAGATCAATGACACTACAGATGGTGCGTTATGGGCCGTTTCCAGGTTCTGACCCATGGAGGACTGAAGGCATGTCTACAGAGGAAGTGGACGAATCTGGATCTGTCAATTGTGGGGAATTTATGTTTGATGAGAATAGCGTTGAGATGAAGGGGAATTAGATTGTAATTTGTTTCAATGATTAAACTGTTTTTTAATAAATATTGTAAAAAGAAAAAAAAGAAAAAATCCTGAAAGAGGAGTTATGATTCTGATGTAGGTTTAAAAACAGTTGGAGTTAAGGTTAGATTTGATTAATGATGGGTGAAGAGTCGGGTAAACATTTATAATAATATTTTTATTTTGTAGATTTGAATGTATAATATTTGATCAAAGGGAGGATTGATAGAGGAAAATATGGTTGAAATGACTAATTATGTATACATTCCAATCAGAAACTGACTAGTCCAAATGCTATAATGTACTGTACATGTGAGTTTTCCCTCTTGCTCCCTTTCCCAATTGTATATAATGTAGTCAGGAGTTAGTAACAATGTAGGTCTGTTCCTTAGTTCATTCAGTTGTACAAATCTCCAGGTGGTGGGAACGGGCCATCTCCAAATGGTCGGGAATGTTGATTTATGCTGACTGGCCTTGACTTCGTGCTGATAACGCGAAGGCTTGAGAGCTAGAGGGGCCCTCTGTTTGTGAAACGGAACGTTTGGAAAACGCTGACGTCATTTTCAGTTTATAACCTGTGGAAATGTGTGTATGCATTCAGTACTCTCTGGAATTAAACACTCTTACCTGGCTTTTGAGACTGGTCTCGATCTACTTCATGCATAATTAATGAACTTACACATCATTAATGAATTAGAAACGAGTGCGAAATTGGTTTTGGCAATTAAAGCATAAAGGAATTTAGAATTCCTCTATCAATAATCCAAGGTAAAACAAACAAAAATGTAGATCGTTTTCTGTCATTTCAGCTGCTTGATGTGATTGTGTGATAGATTTAGTTGGCTGGCTAGCAAAGGAAAAGAAGCTAGCCTGCATAGGTACAGGATTTGCAATAATCTGTATTATTTTCTAGTGGGTGAGTGCAGAGGGTATGAATGGGGGGGTGTTCATCGACACAACAAAGGCCTTAAAAATGTCCAGTCTTCTCGGCCACATGTCATTAGTACACCTCACCTCAATACAGTTCACATAACAATACACAACTTGCAAGCAACCTCCCTTTTAACTAAAATGTCCATCAAAATACTTCTGGCAGGGCAATAATAGTCCAGCTCTAATGAACTTCAAGGGGAAGTGCATTTGAAAAATAGAGAGTCTGTTGCAGGGTAAAGCACTGGAACGAGAGGGAAGAGAAATCTTAGCTGTGGTCTTCAGGCCTGCCGTGTACCGTCTGACTGTCCGATGGTTTGTTGGTTTGTATGTTAAAGCTTCGCAACAATGTTGCTACGAATCCATGCGATCCATAACGGGCGCGGTCCCAAACAAAAACAACCACGATCTAAAGCGATCACACCGATGATTGAGTTAACTACATTATAAACTACAAACGCTGAAAACAAAACACCTCTGCAGCACAGCACACACAATCAAACTGTCGCGCCACCCAATAGCTCCTCCCCAAAGAGCTGAACGAACTCTCTTTATCGCCTCCTTCCTTACTGCTCATGCGCTCTTAAAGTGGCAGTGCACGGTGAAGGCTCCGAGCAGATTTCGCCACACTCCTCCCCCCATGAAAAAACAATGCCTGTAGAAACAGAGAGGATGCAGGCTTTGACAGGTTCATGTTCCTGCTACACAAAACCAGGGAAATCCTCCTCATCAGAGTCCTCCACGAAGAGGTCCTGCAGGTGTTGCTTTTGCCTGCGATCCAGCTCTTCTGCCGTAGGGTAGCAGGGCTTTAGGTCAACAACATGCACTGTCCTGACATCTTCCCCAGTGTCCTCCAAACAGACCAAGTAGTTCACTGGTCCCAACTGCTGCACTACACGGTATGGACCTTTCCATCTCGAAGCTAGCTTGGCAGTGAACTTCTTAGATGCCTTTGACAGATGATGGGAACGTATCCAGACACGAGACTGGGGTGGAAAACACACGTCTCGTCTATGTTTGTCATAGTTTCTCAGCTGTCGTTGTTTGGCTTTGGTTTTGCTGGCCTCCACTCTGGCTAGCAAGGTGTGGTGGTGTTGTACGGCATCAAACGCTGGGCAGTCAGGTGAAACATTTGAACTTTGCAAGACCCTGTCCATCGGACCTTTTAGTGGTCTTCCCAGGTGGAGTTCGGCGGGAGTGACCCCAGAAGTCTCCTGCACGGCAGAGTTCAGTGCAAAGCGAAATTCAGGGAGATGCTGATCCCACCTTGTGTGCTGATCCCCCACGAATGAAGCAATCATCCCCTTCAGGGTTCGGTTTACCCTCTCGGTCAGGTTGGTCTGAGGATGATAGGCTGTGGTCAACTTGGCAATTACACCCCAGTAGGTACAGAGCTCTTTGTAGATTCCTGATATGAACTGTGGACCTCGGTCAGAGAGGATTTGGTCTGGAATTCCAAATCTGGTAAAAACCTCCCTTCGCAGAATTAGAGCAATGGCTGATGCAGTAGCTTTGCGGAGGGGAAACAACTCCACCCAGTGTGTGTAGTAGTCCACTACCACCAATAAAAATTCATTCCGTGTCCCCCGGCTGGGAGGAAAAGGTCCCATGGTCCCAACATTTCATTTGGATGGTTCACCACGGTCTGCTGCATTTTCCCGGCAGGTCGGCCAATGTCTGGTTTGTATTTCTGGCAGACTTCACACTGCCGTACAAACTTCCGGGTATCAACCCACATGCCGGGCCAGTAAACCACCTCTTGTAGTCTTCGATAAGTTTTAAAAACGCCAAGATGGCCACTCATGGGATTGGCATGATAAGCTTGGATTATCTGGTCACACAATGTAGAGGGAATGAAGACGCGATAATGGGTGCTGTGTATTCCATCTCCTCTTGGAGTTTTTCGATACACTTTATCCTGAATTATGCTATACTTATCATTGAAGCGACTCTTGGAGTCTTCTTCAGACAGACTCTTGTGGATCGCCATGATGGCAGCATCCTTCTGCTGTGCTCTCCATACACTCTCATCATCCAGAGGAAAGGAATCATCCAGACATTTAGCGGTAGTATAAGTACTGCACAAGGGAGGACAAACATTGGCAGTCTCTGTAATCCGAGAAAGGGCATCTGGTACAACGTTCAGTTTTCCTTTGCGATACTCAATGATGAAGTCAAACTTCTGCAGTCTGATAGACCAGCGAATAAGACGGCTGTTGGTCTTGCCTGATGCCAGAACCCACTGCAGAGCAGCATGGTCTGTGACAACGGTGAAGATCTTTGCCTCCAAGTAGTAGCTCCATTTCTCCAAAGCCCACACCACAGCGAGGCACTCCCTTTCAGTCGTTGAATAATTCCTCTCGGCTGAATTAAGGGTGCGACTTGCATAGGCAAGAACTTCTTCTGTTCCAAGTCCTGTTTGTTGAGCCAAGACTGCTCCAAGTCCTGTTTGACTTGCATCCGTGTACACAATGAAATGAGCATTCAGGTTAGGATGTCCAAGCACTGGAGGAGTAATTAGACTGTTTTTGAGTGCTTCAAATGCACTTTGGCATGCAGGGGTCCATTGGAATTTCACACCTTTCTTCTTAAGGTGGTTGAGGGGTTCAGCTACCTTTGAAAAATCAGGCACAAACCTGTGGTACCATCCAGCCATACCCAGAAACCGCTGAACAGCCTTGAGGGATGTGGGAATTGGGAATTCCTGCACAGCTGCAACTTTGGCTGGATCTGCATGGATACCTTCAGCATTAACCACATGACCAAGGAACTTGAGTTCTGGCAGACAGAAACGACACTTCTTCAAGTTCAAGGTCAAACCTGCAGCCTTTAGTCTGTCGAAGACGGACTGAATGTCTTGCAGATGATCCGCAACAGAGGAGGAGTAGATTATGATGTCATCCAGATACACGAGACAATTTCTACCCCTCAGTTCTCCCAGGACAGTCTCCATCAACCGTTGGAAGGTTGCTGGAGCATTCTTCAAACCAAAAGGCATGACTTTGAAGGAGTACAAACCAGCAGGGGTGACAAAGGCAGTCTTGTCCTGACTAGCGGGATCCATTGACACCTGCCAATAGCCACTGTTCAGATCCAGATTACTAAAGATGGATGCTCCTGCCAGAGATTCCAGTATGTCATTTATGTTTGGTAGAGGGTAGGCATCACTTTCTGTTATGGCATTCGGCTTCCTGTAGTCCACACAGAATCGATATCCACCATCTTTCTTAGGAATCAGGACAACCGGAGAAGCCCATCCGGAAAAAGAAGGTTCCACAATTCCATTCTCCAACATGCTTTTGAGCTGTTCATTGAGAATTTCCAGTTTGGCGGGGGACAGCCTGTAGGGACGCTGCTTAATGGGGACCTCATGCCGGGTATAGATTTTGTGTTTGAAGACGGTTGTACGGCCGAGTGTAAGAGTACAGACCTCACTGTTCACGTCCAACATCTGGGAGAGCTGCCACCTTTCATCATCCGATAGACATGCCTGTTCCACCGCTTGCTTGATGTAGAAATCAGCATCCGGTTTGCTTTTGCTCTCGGATAGAAGGGGGTACGGCGGTAATCAGGGTGATAGTTGGGTTCTCAGACTTCACTAGTGGAACATGTTTTTGTCTTTGTCTCTTTATATTTTCTCTGTCTCTGACTTGACTTTGTCCGGACCTTGCATAATGTAGCAGGCTCCAACCTGAAATCAGTGCATTACCAGGTTGAAATGGATGAGGCTGGGAATAGTCAGAGTGTAGCCGATAGGAGGGTTCGGACATAGAGATGGTCAGTCCACTGAAGAACAGGAAGTCTAGGCCAAGGACTACAGCAAATGCAAGGCTTGAATCTGCAAGTATTGCCACAGGAAGGTTAATAGTCTCACCATGCAGTTTTATTATTATACTAATCCAGCCCAAGGGGTGGTAGGTTCTCCATTGGCCAAGTACAATGGTCCCTCCTCCCATGTTCGTAGCTCCTCATGAGGTAATGCCATGTTCTGCCACAGGGCCTCTTGCATCAGGGTGTAAGATGCCCCTGTGTCGATTATGGCCTTCCCTCTCCAGTTCCTAACAGTCAGAGGAACCAATAGTTGTTGCGGAATAGGAATAAGACCGCTAGCTGTGCTGTCTAAATGCTTCATGGTGGGCATTAAGGCTGACCCAATTGTATGCAAGCCACCACGCCTGTGTAGACTTTCAGTCTTCGGTCCTTTCTGACCTTTTCCCGAATCCTGATGCTGGACATAGAGTGGGCAAGAATCTGGAGGATGTTGGACTTTACACCTCCAACACATAACTGGACTTTTGTCCTGGATCTTGGGTACAAATATCTGAGACTGTTTAGCCCCAGGAGAGTTATGGGTATACTGGGATGAGGAACGGTGTTTTTAGTTTGGAGGTGGTGCTTCCAGTCCTTCTCAAACTGAGTCCCAAGACGCACCAGATCATCCACATTTTGCACACGTTCTCGAAGTTGACTAGCAAGGCGGGGAACCATGTTCTTAAGAAGGAGTTTGACCATCTCCTGCTCAGTAATATCAGCCTTCCATCTCCTACATAGAACTCGATAGGAGAAGGCAAAGTCCCGTATTGGCTCTGCTTCCCCCTGGACTCTGTTACGAACACGTTCCGCCAGTTCATCCCCATAGTCCTCTGAGAGGAAGGCTAAGAGGAATATTTTTGAAACTCCTCCCAGGTTGACACATGTTCACGGGCTATCTCCCACCAGTCTCTTGCTGTACCATGGAGAACACTGCGGAGGGTGGCAAGAACCTCCAAGTCAGTAAGGGGCCGGATAGAAAGAAAATCATTACACTTAGATAAGAAAAACAGTGGATCAACATCATCTTCTGGGCTGCCAAAAGTGGGGAAAAGTAGTTTGATAGGGAGGGAGCGCTCTAGAGGAGGCATGACAGTGGCAGAGGGAGTTCTGTTGTTTAACAGTATCTTCAGAGGGTTTTTTGTAGTACTACCTGTTCCTATTCCCTTACTGGCCAAGCCAGTGGCAGAGGTAAAACCTGAGGGAGGTGCAGAAGATTTGTCCAGAAGGGAAAAGCACTGCATTTCTCTTCAAGTCCCTGTGAAGGGCGCCAATTCTGTAGCGTTATTTATTAGAGAGGGGTTCAATCAAAAAGATTTTGTTCGGGCGCCAGGCAGGTATTAACCATGCCGAAAGGAAAAGAGTAGAATAGAGAGTACCACTACCAGACCCCACACATCAGCAGAAGAGACTGCCTAGAGTGTAGCCTGTTTACCAGATAGCCAGTGGAGAGAAAAAGAATACACACCATATAAAACCCACATCACAGCACAGGGTAACCCAAACACGAATACCTCATACAATAATACTAATACTAATAATGGCAGAGCAATTCAACAGCAACTTCATACAAGAACGAACCCAGTCATCAACATAGGATTTGCAATAATCTGTATTATTTTCTCAGTGGGTGAGTGCAGAGGGTATGAATGGGGGGGGGTGTTCATCGACACAACAAAGGCCTTAAAAATGTCCAGTCTTCTCGGCCACATGTCATTAGTACACCTCACCTCAATACAGTTCACATAACAATACACAACTTGCAAGCAACCTCCTTTTAACTAAAATGTCCATCAAAATACTTCTGGCAGGGCAATAATAGTCCAGCTCTAATGAACTTCAAGGGGAAGTGCATTTGAAAAATGAGAGAGTCTGTTGCAGGGTAAAGCACTGGAACGAGAGGGAAGAGAAATAGAGAGAAAAAGAGAAATCTTAGCTGTGGTCTTCAGGCCTGCCGTGTCCCGTCTGACTGTCCGATGGTTTGTTGGTTTGTATGTTAAAGCTTTGCAACAATGTTGCTACGAATCCATGCGATCCATAACGGGCGCGGTCCCAAACAAAAACAACCACGATCTAAAGCGATCACACCGATGATTGAGTTAACTACATTATAAACTACAAACGCTGAAAACAAAACACCTCTGCAGCACAGCACACACAATCAAAGTGTCAGAGCCAACCCAATATCTCCTCCCCAAAGAGCTGAACAGAACTCTCTTTATCGCCTCCTTCCTTACTGCTCATGCGCTCTTAAAGTGGCAGTGCACGGTGAAGGCTCCGAGCAGATTTCGCCACACAGTGCATTCGGAAAGTTTTCAGACCCCTTTACTTTTTCCAAATTTTGTTACATTACAGACTTATACTAAAATAACGAAATAAAATAAAATCTATCAACACAATACCCCATAATGACAAATGATAACATATAGTTTTTATTAATAAAACAAATATTTTAAAAATACCTCATAATTCCCAGCTTCTCAAGCCTTATTGCTTAATTAATGGACTAAGTCATTTCTGATTTTCAATAGGTTCTGAGAGCGATAAATGCCCCACCCAGCCAAAGTCAGCCACACCCTTAGTATTCCACTCATCAGGTTTCCGTAGTTAGTGGTTATCATGTTTGCCTAACACGCGAAATGTCCCGGTTCGAGACGGGCGGAAACACAATTGAACAAATTGGACAGTAAGCCTATTCACTTAGGGCTCGGTCCCAATTTGAATTCATGCTTTTCCTTCACACTTCTCAGTATTTGGTATTCAGACTTACCTTTTTTTGTCAAACGCACTCTGCATGTGTGGCTAGCTTGGGCGCTCTGAATATATTCCTGCTACGTGTGGTCTGAGGTCCATAATGATTCAAATAGTTTACCACTCCAGGGTAAGCCGAAAGAAACACAGCCCTTATTTTAAGTGTTTTTAAAATCCCCTGTGGGAACATGAAGGGTGGAAAAATGATTGATACCATTTTCCTGTTTGACCGCTAGTTTTTAATGGGTATTATGGCTCTTTCTGTGGTACTCACTTTGGGATATTATGTAGGTAAACTTGTGGTTATTTTAAAAGGTCCTAATCCAGGCACTTGTCATCTCCCGTCTGGATTACTGCAACTCCGCTGTTGGCTGGGCTCCCTGCCTGTGCCATTAA
This sequence comes from Oncorhynchus nerka, assembly GCF_034236695.1. NCBI lineage: Eukaryota > Metazoa > Chordata > Actinopteri > Salmoniformes > Salmonidae > Oncorhynchus > Oncorhynchus nerka. The sequence continues at coordinate 50,892 of NW_027040210.1, read as the reverse complement.
ACCCCTACAACTCATCCAGAAGCCGCAGCCCGTCTGGTGTTCAACCTTCCCAAGTTCTCTCACGTCAGGCTCCTCCGCTCTCTCCACTGGCTTCCAGTTGAAGCTCGCATCCGCTACAAGACCATGGTGCTTGCCTACGGAGCTGTGAGGGGAACGGCACCTCAGTAACTCCAGGCTCTGATCAGGCCCTACACCCAAACAAGGGCACTGCGTTCATCCACCTCTGGCCTGCTCGCCTCCCTACACACTGATTTGGAAGTCCAGTTCCCGCTCAGCCCAGTCAAAACTGTTCTGCTGCTCTGGCCCCCAATGGTGGAACAAACTCCCTCACGTGTGGCCAGGACAGCGGAGTCAATCACCACCTTACGGAGACACCTGAAACCCCACCTCTTTAAGGAATACCTAGGATAGGATAAAGTAATCCTTCTCACCCCCCTTAAAAGACTTAGATGCACTATTGTAAAGTGGCTGTTCCACTGGATGTCATAAGGTGAAAACACCAATTTGTAAGTCGCTCTGGATAAGAGCGTCTGCTAAATGACTTAAATGTAATGTAATGTAATGTAATGAATATTTTCCACAACTTCCTGTTTTTGTATTGTAGTTTCAGTAGTGTAGTGGTTATCACGTTCGCCTCACACGCGAAAGGTCATATTCAATATTTCCCAATGCCCAGAGGCTAGCATTTGGTTTGAAACAGTTGTGGTTTATCTAAACCTTGCTGTCTACCTCTCCGACCTGTGGATCAATGTTGCCGTTTTTTTGGGGACCTCCACCGTGCGATCTGTATGAATGTGAACAGACTGACAGCTTCTCTGAGCCAGGCAAATGCATTTATCAGGGTCATTGTAATGGATATATCCAAAGAAATGGCAATATAATCCAAGGTAAAACAAACAAAAATGTAGATCGTTTTCTGTCATTTCAGCTGCTTGATGTGATTGTGTGATAGATTTAGTTGGCTGGCTAGCAAAGGAAAAGAAGCTAGCCTGCATAGGTACAGTGCATTCGGAAAGTTTTCAGGCCCCTTACTTTTTTCCACATTTTGTTACGTTACAGACTTATACTAAAATGGATGAAATAAAATAAAATCTATCTACACACAATACCCCATAATGACAAAGCGATAACATATAGTTTTTATTAATAAAACAAATATTTTAAAAATACCTCATAATTCCCGGCTTCTCAAGCCTTATTGCTTAATTAATGGACTAAGTAATTTCTGATTTTCAATAGGTTCGGAGATTGAGAAATGCCCCACCCAGCCAAAGTCAGCCACACCCTTAGTATTCCACTCATCAGGTTTCTGTAGTGTAGTGGTTATCACGTTTGCCTCACACGCGAAAGGTCCCCGGTTTACCTGTATGGTTAGTGAGAAAGTCCATATTGCAAATGTACGGTCCCTTACTAGCGTCGAAATCGTTTGTAAAATTCGGACCATAATGATTCGGCAGGGCCGGACCTCCAGGGTAAGTCATCAAATAAACTTTGTCGGACATTCGTTTTTTCCCCGTTTGACAAAAATAAGAAGATTTAGGTCATTTTCCTGCTGTCCCAGAAATTCCCACAAGAGGGCATAAGCAATCATATTGGTATTGGACAAAACATCACGATTTGGGGCCTTATCTCGAAAACTGAAAATATTTGGTTATTCGGTGAGCGTAGGGCGGCATAATGGGCAGTTGGCACCGAACAAGATGGCGTCTAGGCCTCAACGGTTTTGAGTTATGGCCATTCATCTGGGATTAAAGGTCCAAAATGAAAATAGAAATTATTTTCCACTTCACGTCAAAGTCAAGGCTCCTCCGGTGTCAATAAAGAAAGAACCAGCCATTTATCTATGGTCATTAAAGAGAAATGGTACAGGGACACCTCAGGTGATGTTCTCGGATAGGTGTTTTTTTTTTTCAAACGGTTACAGATCCAGTTGCAGGGTGTTCTTACGAATCTTTTTAAAGTGTGCTGCGGAGCCCAGTCGAGATTTCTGTGATTTTCTATGATTTTCTGATATAACACACACTCACTAAACCCTCCGTAAATAACTCAGTTCTTAACGTAAAGACTTCAAACTCAGGATTCTGTAAAGGCATACCCAAATCATGATATGAGTTTATTTATAGCTTCCTGTGCCAACCGGAAGTGCCTTAAATGGTGTCACAGTGGCAGTTTCAAGGGTTAAAAAGGTCAGATCTTTTCAAAACTTCATATGTGTGATTAGGCAACCCCATAAACTGTAAGTCAGTCATTTCTCCCAACAGATGTCAAAGAAAAAGCTCTCTCTCACACACACACACAGAAACACACACACAGCAAGGATGGAGTGACAAATTGCAGTGCTTAAAAACACACAATGCCTAAAAAGTGGGTTTGGTGTTTGGTATCAGTTTGGTGTCAGAATGACATCTAATTGACTGATGGACACTGACTTGCTAGTTGACTTTTGTACATTAGCAATATGTTTAAACGGAGAGGGACCATCACCAAAATGGCATTCTGAAATCAACACAAAAAATGGCATCACCATAGTCTCCAGACTGTGCCGAGTTCAACGAGACGCCCTGCTTGACCGTAGCTTGCTCTGAGTGCAGTGACCTTGAAAAAAGCAGAACCAAAATGAAGCCTGGCCCTCAATGTCATTTGCTTTTGGGTGACAGTGAGAGAACCGTTAGGGTGAGAAGCACAATTCGACCTCAGGTACGTTCCTAAGGTCCTCCCGATCCGTGCAAGCCTAACCTTGACCGTGTAGCATTAACCCTTAATAGTTAAAAAGAAGATGTTTACTTCAAAGAGTTTGCATTGACTTCTCTCCCCATAGGAATACATTGCCTGCACCTCTAAATTCAACCTGAAGCCTATGTGGGTTATGAATGCCTTATGAACCTGTCTTCTATGACAGTCCATCAGACCACTATGAGGTCTACCTGTGCCAATTCTAAGCTTCCTGGAGCAACCGGAAGTGGTTGAAATCACCTTATCAGTGTTGATCCATACCCTGCCTGCAGTTTGATAGACATAGTGCATTCAACCCTGTGTAAATCAGTCAATTCTTAATGTAAGGACTTAAAACTCAGGATTCTGTAAAAGCATACCCCAGTGAGGATAGGTGTTGACTTATAGCTTCCTGTGCCAACCGGAAGTGCAATAATTGGTGTCATTGGGCTGTTTCGAGGGGTTAAAAAAGTCAGATCTTTCCAAAACTTCATATATGTGATTAGGCAACCCCCATGAACTGTAAATCAGTCATTTTTCCCATAAAATTTCAAAGGAAAACTAAATCACACACACACACAGCTTGGAAGGAGGGACCCATTGGGGTGCGTAGAGACATACACTGCCTGCATTAGTTAACCTTGTTGGAACTTTTAAAGGTCGGACCTAGAGTTGAAACTTTAGAATCCTTTTTCTAGACCTCAGGTCGATAGTGCGTGGTGAGGTACGTAGCTCTAGACGGTTCTCGGACCGAGAAACAGAAATGGTACATTTGCAATGACTTCAATTCATTTTGACCATTACGAAAATGGCGACATTTAGAAATGTCTCAGAGACACAAGACTAGGTGCATTGCGACCGTCTCGGCCCATTTAGACAGACCCCAACGTTTCCGTCCGATAGCTCATTCAAGGACCCCGTAGCAAGTCATAGAACATTTTTGATTTTCAGCACCAATTAGGGTTTTGCTCGGACACCAAATGACCGATCGAGTTTATTTAAACTTGGGATTCGGGGTCGCCTCAGCTAGGCCTACACGTAACATAAGAAATGGACCCGCAGCTAGAACGTAACTATGTGTTTTATGTTTTTTATGGTTTGAACCAAGGCGTTGTGAATTTTGGGCCAGCTCTGAAGTATGTGATAGTTGGCTACTAAACGAGTTGGAAAAAGTGGGTTTAGTGTCAGTTTGTATCAGTTTGGTGTCAGAATGATATCTAATTGACTGATGGACGATGACTTGCTGGTGAGTCTTGTCCATTTGCAATATGTTTAAACAGTGAGGTACCATCACCAAAAGTGACATTCTGAAATCAACCCTAACGAGCCATTGAGATGAACCAGAATCACTGCCCAGCGATCCCGAGTTCATCAGGCCAGTCAATTTCACATTCCTGCAGGATTTTTATAGCATGACAAATCCGTGATGGCATCCCTCAGGCCCATTGAAACATATTGCATTGAAAAATGCAAGTGCACTTGCAATATGATTGTATAGTGAAAAAACATCACCAAATGGACATGATGAAATCAACACAACGAGTGATGGAAAGGTACAACTATCACTGCTCGGCCATCCTGTGTTCATCAGGCCAGTCAATTTTGCATTTCTGCAGGATTTTTGAGCATGTCAAATTTCTTATGGCATTTGGCCCCCAAAAAAGTGACTTTTGACTTTGACTTTTGACTTCCTATGAAATCATATTGTAAATGGACAAATCATATTCCTTATGCACAAGTAAAAAAAAAAAAAATGATAATACAATATAACTAAAGTATGTTGAAACAGTTCTTACACGTGTAATTGACAAAAAAAATCGAAAGAATTTTGAAAAACGGTCCAGAAAGCACTTTTTTAAGGGGTGATAAGTTTTTGACAAAAAAATCATTTTTTCAAAATGTTGCTTTTGGACGTTGACTTGGGTTACATATCCAATATGAAAAACCACGGTGGAGCGGATTCGCCACCTGTTGAATTTTTAAAGTGTTACAACTGGCAATAGCCATATGGCATTTGCAATATGCTTTGCATGAATCAACGCCGAATTGGGTGGTATTGGACAATGTGTATATGGTTTGTCCGATGCCAATGACTTCCCATTCATTTTTGTCCAATACAGGGGGGTCTTCCCTTACATAATATAATAGAGACAGTAGATCTAGCTGGTCTGTCATAATATAATAGAGATAGTAGATCTAGCTGGTCTGTCATATTATAATAGAGACAGTAGATCTAGCTGGTCTGTCATATTATAATAGAGACAGTAGATCTAGCTGGTCTGTCATATTATAATAGAGACAGTAGATCTAGCTGGTCTGTCATAATAGAATAGAGACAGTAGATCTAGCTGGTCTGTCATATTATAATAGAGACAGTAGATCTAGCTGGTCTGTCATAATAGAATAGAGACAGTAGATCTAGCTGGTCTGTCACAATATAATAGAGACAGTAGATCTAGCTGGTCTGTCATAATATAATAGAGACAGTAGATCTAGCTGGTCTGTCATAATATAATAGAGACAGTAGATCTAGCTGGTCTGTCATAGTACAATAGAGACAGTAGATCTAGCTGGTCTGTCATAATATAACAGAGACAAAGAGACAGTAGATCTAGCTGGTCTGTCATAATATAATAGAGACAGTAGATCTACCTGGTCTGTCATTATATAATAGAGACAGTAGATCTAGCTGGTCTGTCATAATATAATAACGACAGTAGATCTACCTGGTCTGTCATAATATAAAAGAGACAGTAGATCTAGCTGGTCTGTCATATTATAATGGAGACAGTAGATCTAGCTGGTCTGTCATAATATAATAGAGACAGTATATCTAACTGGTCTGTCATAATATAATTGAGACAGTAGATCTACCTGGTCTGCCAAAATATAATAGAGACAGTAGATCTAGCTGGTCTGTCATAATATAATAGAGACAGTATATCTACCTGGTCTGTCATAATTCAATAGAGACAGTAGATCTAGCTGGTATGTCATAATATAATAGAGACAGTAGATCTAGCTGGTCTGTCATAATATAATAGAGACATAGAGACAGTAGATTTAGCTGGTCTGTCATAATATAATAGAGACAGTAGATCTAGCTGGTCTGTCATAATATAATAGAGACAGTAGATCTAGCTGGTCTGTCATAATATAATAGACACAGTAGATCTAGCTGGTCTGTCATAATATAATAGAGACAGTAGATCTAGCTGGTCTGTCATAATATAATAGAGACAGTAGATCTAGCTGGTCTGTCATAATATAATAGAGACAGTAGATCTAGCTGGTCTGTCATAATATAATAGAGACAGTAGATCTAGCTGGTCTGTCATAATATAATAGAGACAGTAGATCTAGCTGGTCTGTC